>NC_051403.1:45765532-45778032 GCF_015228065.2 Penaeus monodon
TAGCAGAATATCGTAAAGTAATTTAACTGAATAAATTTAACCATGGAAATCCATCCAGGGAATTTCAGAAAGAGCAAAACCTGGAATCCGTCACAAGCTCTCTATCCATTATCGGCTCTGAGGGAGCGAGGAAGGCTCATGCGCAAGGGTCAGGTGAAATGACACTCCCTAATAATGTGCACTTTTCACATGATTAGCCTTTTTTCATTATCAACATGTGATATGTGTGATGTTTAGTTCAGATTGCAGAATAGTTCGAGATTCATTTTTTAACTCCAAGTAAGCTCTCAGTATCACTTGCTCTGTACTTCTTTCGCGTTTGAAGAGATCAACTGAGGAAGCAGCTCTACGTGAGATAGTGCTGGGGTGGGAGGGAGGGAGGGAGGGAGGGAGGGAGATAGATAGGTAGATAGATAGATAGGTAGATAGATAGATAGATAGATAGATAGATAGATGAGATAGAGAGAGAGAGAGAGAGAGAGAAATAGAGAGAGAGAGAGAGAGAGAGAGAGAGAGAGAGAGAGAGAGAGAGAGAGAGAGAGAGAAAAGGAGAGGAGAGAGAGAAGAGAAAGAAGAAAGAAGAGAAAGAGAAGAAAGAGAGGCAAAGGATAAAATAAGTCAAGAAAATGACTTAGAAAGGCAGAGGAGAGAACCTATATGAGTGAATAGATTTCATGGTTTTGTTTCATAATGTTGACATTGAGTGAAAAGCATATCCTCCATTGCACCCACAGCATTTTCCCGGGGACTGAATATGGAAAAAGTAGAGTATGAATATCGTGTAGTCTCCCAATCTAGATATGCTGTGTGTGTGTGTGTGTGTGTGTGTGTGTGTGTGGTGTGGTGTGTGGTGGTGGATGGTGTGTGTGTGTGTGTGGTGTGTGTATCCATATATTGATTGTTCAGAAAATGGGAGTTACTGAAAATAGGGTTACTGAAAACAGAGGGGGGACTTGTATATTTGTAAATTTGCACTTTTTGCCTGGTAAATGCTGAAATTAAATTTTCTGGTAATATATGCAGGCAATTGGACTATGTAAAATAAATAGTTATATAATTCATTGCTGTTTTTGGGTTTTAAAGGCCCATGGTATCAACACTGACTTTCTTACGATTCATATGATATTACAGAAAGGGCTGTTCTTCACTAATCTTTGCTGATGAGCTATCACGTTGTCCCGCCATGCGCTGCTGGCGCGCACTCCCTCTGAAATTCACACACTCAAATGTGTGTGTGTGTGTGTTCTTCTGTGTGTGTGTGTGTTCTTCTGTGTGCGTGTTCTTTTGTGTGGTCGATGCGGTGTAGTGGTTGTGTGTGTGCTTGTTGTGTTGTATGTGTGAGTTGTGTGTGGTGTGTGTGTGTGTGTGTGGTATGTGTGGTGTGTGTGTATATGTTTTGTTCGTGCTGTTTGGTTTTGGTGTGTGTTACTTTTTCGTTGCATTGATTTGTGTGTTTTGTGATGTTGTGTGTGTGTGTGTGTGTGTGTGTGTGTGTGTGTGTGTGTGTGTGTGTGTAGATACAATATATACATATGATATTATATATATATATTATTATATATTATATATTGATATATTATTATTATATATGATATTATATTATATATATATATATTATATAGTAGTTATGTATATAATATATATATATATATATTATATATACATATATAATATATACATACATATATATCAATGAGAATGGTCAAAAACATAATACCGTTCCGTATCCTTCACCCCCCCCCCCCCGCAGGGAGCCGACCCCCGACGAGGCTTTCGTCCGCCGATGACTCCCTCGCCGCCAGAGGCACTAATGTGGAAAGAGCGTTAAAGATGAGCTTTTCGTGAGCTTTTGGTTGAGCTCCGATAAAGAAGCTCCCCCTCTCCCCCCAAATAGCTCCGTACCTCCTCCTCCCTCGTCTATTCTCTACCCCACCCCCCCCGTCACTAAAGGTGCTGCAATCAATGCCTATCAAGGGACGTATCCCCCCCCCTCGCACCTTCCTGCATGATGGATATAATCCTTGCATGACGAATGCCCTCCTCCCCCTCCCCTCCCCGCCCCTCCCCCTTTATTTTCCCTTCCCCTGTTAGTGGATAAACGCAGCCTCCCCCTCCCATACCCTCCCCGTCGACCCTACCCACTGCATGATATATGCAACGGCGTCCATCTCCGCAACCTGGCCCTCTTTCTCTCGTGCATGATAGATTCAACAGCTTACCCTGTCAACACAATGCGCCTCTCCCCTTCCCCCTTTCTCTCCCTCCCTCTCCCCTCCTTTCTCCTTCCCCTTCCCCCCCCCTCCCGTCCTTTCCCCCTCTCCCTCCTCCCCCGTCTCTTCCCTTTACCTCCTCCCCCCCTCCCTTCCCCTTCCTCTTCCTCTCCCTCTCCCTCTCCCTCTCCCTCTCCCTCCCTCTCCCCCTTCCCGACCGAATGAATAAATTCTCGGCCAGAACTTTCCGCCGACGGGAACACGTCCGTCCTCATGCAAGTTTGTTTCCATTTACGGTTTCATTGAGAATATATCAATATGTCGATAAATCTATAAATCACGCATACACACGTGCACACACAGAGACACGTGTATTCACACATGAAATACAGTCTGAAAAAAATATCGTTACCCTTTGCACAAACTAATATGAAAAATCGACGGAGCGGTGTAGAATAGCGAGGCAAGGGAGTTGGCACCGCAATCCGGTGTTGACAGAGAGAAGCGTTCAGCTCCTCATTGAACATAAGTAAAGGTATTGATAGCTTTTTTCTGACTGTACATGTATACATACATACATACACAGGTACACATACAATAACACACGTACACATATACACACGGGTACACATAAATACACACACAGATACATATACACACAGGTAGACATACACACTCTCTCTCTCTCTCTCTCTCTCTCTCTCTCTCTCTCTCTCTCTCTCTCTCTCTCTCTCTCTCTCTCTCTCTCTCTCTCTCTCTCTCACACACACACACACACACACACACACACTCACACACACACACACACACACACACACACACACACACACACACACACACACACACACACACACACACACACACACCCCACCACACACACGCACACACACACACACACACACACACACACACACACACACCACACACACCACACACACACACACACACACACACACACAAAGCGTGAATGGATAATGAACACATCCATATTACATCGCTAAAGCCGCGTCACGTGTGCGTCCTGTACGCCGCTCGACCGCACTTGACCGAAACTTAATATTATAATATCATGATGTTATCATTATATTTATAATATTTTATATATTTTTTATTAATATATATATTATATTATTATATATTATTATTTTTTTTTACTATGATTATGGACACTAGCACAGTGTAACTCGAATCAACACGTACACAATGCAACGGGTACAGTGAATACACCCCGGGTAATTTCCACTAGGAGAACATACACCTCGTTCCTTCCTACCTCTCTCTGGTGCTCATCTCTACTCTTCTCTTCTCTATGCTGTCTCTCTCTAAACTCCGGCGAAGCAGCAAACACCACCCCAAATCTGAAACAGGAACCACATCAACCACACCACGAAGACACAGCTCCGAACTCACACCACACACAGCACACACAATCAGTCATCACCCACACACACTACCCTAGCAACGAACTTCACCGACTGCACTACCACCACGACCAACCACACAACCAACTGACCCAAGCCGAAAAAGAGAGAATGGATTACTAAACTACCACGTTACATCGCCGTGAAACGGCCCACCAGCGTACCACTCCAGGCTAAACTGGAACTCCATTAGTTCGGCTGTGCCACGGCGCTCAAAGACCGCCTTTAAAAGAATACCGAACTATATTATTATTATATATATTTATTATTATTTTATTTTTTATTATTTTTATTATTATTATTATTATTATTATTATTATTATTATTATATATTTATTATATTATTATTATTTTTATTATTATTTATTATTATTATTATTAATATACTGATTATGGTATATAGTAGTATTCATTCTATATATTATTATTTTTCATTATTTTAAATAAGTGACTTATCCTATTAATGCGGAATGTTGACTAAAGCAGTGCGGTCTATTAAGTGCGGATATTTCTCACATTACGGATCTTTTCATTAATTCAAACACCATGCGGAAATTTCCAAGAAGTCTTCTGGTGTCTGTTGGTGGATGCTCTTGATACGGATTAGGATTAGAAGGCGATAAGAGATTTAGTTTATTTAAATGAGTTTGCTTCTATTTCGTCCGCCTGGATTTGTTACTTTGACTTTCCCCCGATATGCTGAGGAATTTCTCTTATATTGACTTTTTCACGATGATGCGCTGGGATTTACAAACCAGATCCCCGTTTTCCCTCCCACGAATGAGTTTCTTTTTGTGTGTATTTAATTTATCGTTGGAACATAGACACTTTTCCCGTTTTGTGGTTTTTTTTTTTTTTTAAAGCCGTTTAGAATTTAAAAAAGGGGAAGCTAATTCCTCAGCCTTTGGCCGGGCCTATCCACTTTACCGAAAATGGGAGTTAACGAAGGGAAGCTTTTAAAAAGAATGTATTATCAAGAGAAGAGTAACCCCGGCCGGGAAATACAGGGAATTTTTCTCCCAAGAAAAAAAAAATGTCTTGTTTTTGAAAGTTCACTGACCAAGTGGAAATATCGAACGACCTAAAATTTTGATCATTATCTATTTTTTGGAGAAATTTAGATTAGGGAGGTAAAAAAAAATAAGAAAAAAAGGGAAAACAGAGCAAAGAATTTTAAAAAAAAAGACCTCGAGGAATAAAAGGAAAGGGGAAAAAGAAAAATAGAAAGAAAAATTTTAGAAAAAAAGAGTTTTGAAAAAAAATTTTTGGGGAAAAGAAAAAGAAAAAAAAACAAAAGGAGGAAGGTGAGAAAGTCGAGAAAGGGCCCCCCCCGGGAATTAGGAGGACGTGGAGAGGAAAAGAGGGAAAAGAAAAAAGAGGAGAAAAGAAGGGAGGATTTTGGGACGGAAAAGGAAAAAGATGGAAAGGAGGAGGAAACAAGAAGAAAAAGGAGGAAGAAACATAGAGAGAGAGGAGGGGGGGGAAAAGAGGGAAAGGGTTGAAGAATGAAGGGGGCGGAAGAAGGCAAGGGAGAAAAAAGGAAATAGAATGAAGAAAAAAGAAAAAAAAAGGAGGGGGGGAAGGAGGAGAGGGAGGGAGAGAAGAGAGAGGAAGAGAGAGGGGGGAGAGAAGGAGGAGGGGGGAGAGAGAGAAGAGAGAGGAGAGGAGAGAGGAGAGGAGGGGGGGGGGGGGGGAGAGAGGGGGAGAGGGGGAGAGGGAGGGGGGGGGAGAGGGAGAGAGAGAGGGGGGAAGAAAGGGAGAGAGAGAAGAAAGAGAGAGAGAGAGAGAGAGAGGGGGGAAAGAGAGGAGGAGAGAGAGAGAGAAAGGAGAGGGAGAGGAGAGAGAGAAAAAGGAGAAAAGAGAAAAGGGGAGAGAGAGAGAAGAAAGAGAGAGGGGGAAGAAAGGGAGAGAGAGAAAGAGAGAGAGAGAGAGGGAGAGAGAGAAAAGAGAGAGGGGAAAAAGAGGAAGAGAGAGAGGAGAGGGGGGGAGGAGAGAGGGGAAAGGAGAGGAGAGAGAGGAGAAGAAGAGGAGAAGAGGAGAGAGAGAGAGAGAGAGAGGAGAGAAAGGGGAAAGGAAAAAGGAAGAGAGGGAGAGGAGGAAAAGGAGCGGAAAGATGAGGGGAGAGAGAGAGAGGGGGAGAAGGAGAAGGGGAGAAGGGGGAAGGAATAAAGGAGAGAGGGAGAGAGGAAAAGGGGAGAGAAGGAGAAAAGGGGGGACGAGAGAGAGAGAGAGGAAAAGGAGGAGAGAGAGAGAAGAGAAAAAGAGAGAGAGAGGAGAGAGAGAAAAGAAGAGAGAAGGGGAAGAGGGGAAGAGAGCTGCCTTTTAAAAATACAATGATGAAAATTTGGGGAAGGGTTATAAAAAAGAAACCTAAACTAATCTCGTAACTCCCCTGCATTAAAAGAGACAATAAGAGTTATAGTTATCATGCAAATACTAAGAAAGATTGGTCGAGTGAATTCCAAAAATAAGAATTTGAAGATAACTTGACAAACTTCCCCACCTCTCCGGGTTCTTGAGGTGGGGATGACGATCGGGAATTTTGCTGATGCTATCCCATTCTATCATTTCCCCTCTTTTTCGTTAAATTAGTTTTCGACAGGTTTTCTTCAGGACCGTGGTTAGGATCCAAAAGGTCAGGATGACATCATTTTATCACTATATCATAAACTTTTTTATTTTTAGGTAATTTTCAAAACTTACATTTTAAAAATTTATTATGATAATGATTTTTTTTTAAAAATTTAAATCTTTTAAAACCCGACACCATCGCCATCATCATTAACATTTCATTATCATTATTGCCGATAATCGATCCGACTATGATTCCTGATTACAATTCAATCATCATGATCTATTTTCAGCTTTCTAAGCTCCAATTTCCCAACCCAAGGATGCTTCGGTATTTTACGCAAGCATTTGTGAGGCAAACACTGAATGAAGAGGATACATCATCGATGTTAAAGGCATGAACCCCCTCCCCCCAGAAAGTACGCGCCGCGCACACGCACGCTACCCTTTTCAAACAAGAAAAGCATTTTGACCGGGAAAAGGCCAGACGAAAGGGTTTGGGGAGTCCGAGGGGTGGAAACGGGCACCGTCCCGAGGCACCGTTGGGAAAAGAGCTGCGGTTCTCTCCGTTGCAGTATTTCCATCTATCTGCCTAGCTGTCTATCTGTCTATCTATCTATCTATCTATCTATTCTATTTATCTATCTATCTATCTATCTGTCTATCTATCTATCTATTTGTCAATCATTATTATAAAAACACCATAAAGGGGAAGTCCACGCTGAAAAGGGGATCGAAATCTCCGAAGATTCACCGAGCGAGAGGCAGCGCCCGAGCTGCAGACTGAATTCCTTCGCAGGACAGACGCCGATTCACACTCAAGAACGTAGGCCTCGAGATCCTCACCTGGAGGAGTCCCGCCGCTGGGGAAGGAAGAAAGTGAAGGATGCGGAGGCGGAGTTTCGAAACGCTTTTGGTTTTTCGCTTAAGACACTGGCACTGTCGCTGGCACTGGCAATACTCCGAAGGCTTCAGGGTGCCACTGCTTTAGGACGTAACCAATACAACTGAAACGCAGTTTCAGGTGACAAGGCCAAACTTTTTAAAATGTGAGATATAGCTACACATAAACAGGCAAATCAGAGAAAGGGAGAGAGAGAGAATTAGAATGAGGGAGGGAGGAAATTAGGGAGGGGGGGGAGGGGGAGGGGAGAGGGAGGGGGGGAGGAGGGGAAAGGTGAGGAAGAGAGAGAGCGCGGGGGGAGAGGAGAGGGAGAGAGAGAGGAGAGAAAGAGGAGATAAGTAGGGGAGAGAGAGAGATGAGGAGGGAGAGAGAAGAGGAGGAAGAGAGAGGAGTAGAGAGAGAGAGAGAGAGAGAGAGAGAGAGAGAGAGAGAGAGAGAGAAGGAATAAGAACAAGAGAGAGACGGAGAGAGGCAGCGGGTAATCGAGAGGACAAGCAAAAGATAGGGAATGAAACCATAAAAAACCCTCTCAATACAAGGAGAGGCATGGAGGAGAGAGGGGAAGAGGAAGGGAAAAGAAGAGGGGAAAATGAAGGAGAGAGAGAGAAAGAGAAGGAGAAAAAGTGATGGAGAATGAGAGGGCGATATAGAGAATGAGAGGAAGAGATGGTGGAGAGACAGAGAGGGAGAGAGGGAGGAGAGCCTGAGGGAAAGAGGAGGAGGGAAGGAAGGAGGGATGGAGAGAAAGAGAAAGAGAAAGAGAGAGGTGGAAGGGGGGGAGAAGAGAGGAGAGAGGAGAGAGAAGAGAGAGAAGGGAGGGAAGAGAGAGAAGAGAGAGAGGAGAGAAGAAAGAGAAGAGAGAGAGGAGAGAGAAGAGAGAGAAGAAAGAGAAGTGACAGAAGAGAGATAGATAGATAGATAGATAGATAGATAGATAGATAGATAGAGAGAGAGAGAGAGAGAGAGAGAGAGAGCAATTGAAGCTGGCGAGAGCAGCAGGAGCGGATGACGGTGGAACACGAAGGGAACAAAACACGAGGGGAGAGACAATAAGGGGCGAGCCACAGCACACGCAGGGCCGCCGAAGGAGGCGAAAGAGGGCAGGAGATGCCACGAAGGAGAGTGAGGACGAGAGGAGGAAAACGGGGTTGGAGGGCGTGGGGGGGGGGATGAGGGGTGAAATACACGGGGGAAGGAGGGATGGAGGCCAGGAGGGAAAATATACGGGAGAGGTTGCAAGACGAAGTAAAAATAAAAGAAGTAAAGATTGAGGTTGCAGGATCACGGAGAATACACGGGAGAAGAGGGTGAGGTTGCAGGACGAGGGGAGATGGCGAGGGGGGGTGAAGGAGGGGGATGGAGGAGGGGGTTGCAGGATAAGGGAGAAATACACGGAGATGAGGGCGAGGTTGCAGGCCAGGGAGGGAATATACGGGAGAAGGAGAAGAGGTTGGAGGGCGAGGGAGAATGGACTACGCTGCAGGAGAGAGAAAGCGAAAAAGGAAAGCCAAGAATAAAGGGGGAGAGACGTGGACGGAGACGCTGAAGAGTGACAACACACGAAAAAAAGTTGCCGCTCCGAACACCAAACTGACAGGACACAAGAGGAAAAGCTGCCGTTCTGAACACTAAACCTCACAATACACGGGAGGAAAAGACTGCCGTTCAGGACACTAACCTGACAGGACACACTAGAAAAAAGTTTTGAGCACTTCAGCTGACAATAGACAAGGCAGAAGTTACCATTCTGAATATTGCCCTGGAGTTATGTAAACAGCTTAAGATGAACGATTAACACTGAGGGGAAATAACCCAAGGGGCGTGGGGGGGGGGGGCAGCGCCTCAAAAAGAGAAACAATCAAAGAGGACACGCAGTCCAAGAGGGGAAAGGGAAGGCGAAGAGGGAAGAGTGATAACCTAAGGAAGTAAAATAAAAATCGATAAATGTGTAAAGAAAAAGGAGACACAGAAAAAAACAAAAAAGGAAAAGGCAAAAGGGGAGGAGTGATAACCAAAGAAAGCGAGTCAACACAAACAGTGAATAATAAAGAAAAATAAAACATAAAATGACAAAAATAAGGAAAATAAGTGAAGACTATAAATGAAAACAGACGAAATGCAACAATACCTGTGTGAGAATTATACATATTCGGAAAATGGAGATGGAAAAGGATAAAAGAAAAATGGAAACGCAGAGGAGATGAAGGAGACAGACAAGAGGAGGGGAGAGAGAAGAAGGGAGAGAAAACCTGACCATTGGAACGATCAAGGAATAAGAAATAGAGGCAAAATAACGGTCACGGAGACACATACGCGGGTAGACCGATAGATGGAGAGACGGCTGGATAGATGGGTGGGGAGGTAGACAGATAGATAGGAGAGGATGAGGGAAAGGGAGAGGGAGAAGGAAAGGAGGAGGAGCAAGGGAAGGAGGGGAGGAGATGAGAAAGAGGAGAGAGAGGGAGAGGGAGGAGAGAGAGAGAAAGAGAGAGATAGAGCAAGCGAGAAAGCGCGCAAGAGAGAAAGAGAGTAAAAGGAGAAGCGAGAAAAGGAGCAAGAGCGCGGAAGGGTTATTAAAGTTGTTATTTCGGGCAATAACAAGATCCCCAACAGCAGAACGGATTCGAGCGAACGGCTGGGGGTGCTGGGTAAATTCCTTTATCGGAATACAAAAAAAGGCGACCACCCTCCCCCTGCCCTTCCTCCTCCGCCTCCTCCCGCCTCCCCCTCCTCCTCCTTTCCTCCTCCCTCCCTCCTCAATACCCTACCTTCCCCCCTCCTCCCCTTCCCCCTCCTCCCCCTCCTCACCCCCTCCCTCCTCCCCCCTTTCCACCTCCACATCTCCCCCCTCTCCTTTCCTCCTTCTTTCCTCCTCTTTCCTCCTTCCCTTTGCTCCTTTCCTTTTTTTCCATCCTCCTACCCCCCCCCCTCCCCTTACTTCCTACCTCTTCTCCTCTCTCCTCCTCTTCCTCCCCTCTCTCCCTCCTCTTCTTCCTCTTCCTCTTCCTCCCTTCCCTTCCTCTTCTCCCCTTCTTCCTCTTCCTTTTCCTCTCTTCCATCCTAACTTCCCTCTTCCTTTCCTCTATTCTCTACTCTCCTCATCTCCTATCCTATCTCTCTTCCCTTCCTCTCATCTTCTTCCGCTCCTCCTCCTCCTCCTCTTCTTTCCGCTCTTCTCCTCTTCTCCTCCTCCTCACTTCTCTCTCTCCTCCTCTTCTTCCTCCTTTCTCCTCTTCCTCCTCCCTCTCTCCTCTATCTCTCCTTTCCTCCTCTTCCCTCTCCTCTCTTCCTACCTCCTCCTCTCTATCTCCTCTTCCTTTATTCTACTTCCTCCTCCTCTTCCTCTTCCCCTTCTTACTTCTCCTCCGTCTCGTCCCAGCCTCCTCCTTCCTTGTTCATATCTTGTTCCTCTTGTTCCTACTCCTCGTCAATAACCTTCCCCTCGTCCTTATCCACCATTCATATTCTCCTCCGTTTCTTCTTCTTCTTCTTCCTACTCTTCTTCTTCCTCTTCCTTCTCTTCTTCTTCCTCTTCCTTCTCTTCTTCCTCCTTTTCCCTCTCTTCTTATTACTCTTTCTTCTCTTCTTATTCCTCTTCCCTTTCTTCCTATTCCTCTTCCTTCTCTTCTTATTCCTCCTCCTCTTATTATTATTCAACCTCCCTTCTTCTTATTCCTCCTCTTCTTCTGCTTCTTCTCCTTCTTTTTCCTTCTTTTTTCTCCTCCTCCTCCTCCTCCTGCTCCTCCTTGAGTTAATTCCCTTCTCTGGTACTCAACATCTGATTTCACCATTTCGTAAAACGGCAATATATCTTTCTTATCATCATATACAATTAATGATTACATAGTCTTCAGTTTTATTTACTTCATCATTAGAACTAACCTCTTTATTGAGATTGAGTCATTACCATCACTATCACTCTAATAATTCCCTTTTTATAAACGATCTCAATGCACCAATATACCTCACTGTAAATACATAAATTCCCTTTCTACAAAGAAATAATAATGAAATCGTCTTCCTTTTAATAGTCATAAACACATCACCTCTGCTATTATTATGTAATTCTTACCAACATTATTACTGTTGTCACTGTCATCCTCAATTACATTTTATATTTGCCTGTTACATGCTACCCCAGTTTAATAAGTAGTTAGAAATCATGCCTGTCTAACCTTCTCTTCATGCCTACCTATATGCATTATAATTCTAATCTGCACTGTACATTTCAAAGAAACGCAGTCTTTACATGCAGTGTTTGATGTTAAGCTTAGCATTAATAATACATGGTTAAGATACATCCATCATATACCTAAAACACTTTGCACACTTTTAATGGTAAAACACATATTTAATGAAACACATTCTCAAGGAATGAAATTTTGATAATATTATTCCTGCCTAAACTTGCGAAATGTAAATATGTCTGAACTTTTGAGCAGATAGTAAAATAAACCGAGCGTTTTATAACATACTGAAGAAAGCAGTATAATTTCGCCATGGTTTGGGCACAGACACCGGAACTTGTTTTATTTTGGTACAGTTTTAATATTTTCGTCGTGAATGCATCGTACTGTAATTTCGACATTCAGAATTTTGGAATGTTTAAACATTTTTTCGCAGGCTGTCGGATCTTTAATATGATTTGTGAAAATTCTGACAGCGGCAGACATGTATTGCACATGTTTTGGAATCTTCGCCTAAAAGCTCGACAAAGTGATGAAAGTATTTTTAAGTTGACGGACACGCGGTATTTTTGTTATAGTGAAACGCAAAAAATAGGTATTTTTGTTGAACTTAATGGTCCATTAAACCTACCTGAATCTGGTATCTAGGATCTGGTGCCACATATTCAACCGCAGAGTAATCTTAATGCATTCTCATTCTAGTTTTTGCTAGTTTCCATTTTCCATACACATATATATGACCACAGCTTCGCTCATGGCATGCCATACCTGTTGACGGCGGTTCGAAAGGGAGGAGGGGAACTGTCTCTCGAAAAACCACTGACAGCATGGCTCGTCCTGTTAGTCACGGCGGTTCCGGCGTCCGCCCGCCTTGCCGAACCAGCTGTTTAGTCGTTACTAGTATTTCATTTAATATTCATATGATGACATTTCCTTAACGACAAATGAATTAACGTTATACTAACGACGTTGTAGATAGAGGAATTACATAAACATGAACAAGAACAGACATATATAACAATGGTATCTGTTTTCTTTCCAGCAAGTGAGTCGCTGGGTTTCGAAATGAATGGAATAAGAAACCAAAGCATTTGAATCGCGCACTGCATCTCCAGAACAGAAACGCGAGAATGTCGTGTCTGCATCCTCTGTAGCCATTGCTTTTATTCTGAAATTGTTATTATCATTGTTATAAGTATTAACCTGC
>NC_051403.1:45786535-45789035 GCF_015228065.2 Penaeus monodon
CAGCGAGAACGTCCGTGAGATGGGCTCGTTAACGGGGCGAGGAGGCTTGGCGCGCCAGGGATCGGCGGCGAGGGCAGCGACGTGGTGATCCGAGAGTCAAGGTCAGCGGTGGGCTTCAGCAGGGGGCGTCTGGCTCTGAGGACAACAACGGGAACGACAGTACTATGTCTTGGCGACAGAGGTCATAATGCCATATCTCAGGGAGTTACAATATCAACACGAACTCGTAATGATTAGGAAACGACTGGAAGCAACGTGTCATGGATTCGGAATAGTGTTAATTGCAACATTCACCTGAGAGATTAAAGGCAGTAATGAACAATCGAGATTGTAGGATAAAATCTCGAGGAAATTACGAGTTTACAGAGCCATGCAAAATACAGGAATGATTCTCCACGAAAATTGAATTTAGAATTCATTTGCAACAATGTGAGTGTAGCTAACCATAGAACATATTTCCTTCAGGGAAATGAGAGTAGTTGCATGCGAAAATGCAGGGTTAATGAGAAGTTAATTAAGGGTAATTGCATGCTAGGATACAGGAATAATTTTCTAATGAAGAAACTTATTAAAAACATGCAAATAACGCAGGAAAGATTTTCCTATGAAATAGTTCATAATGAATGAACTGGAATTCAGCATCATGTTGATTCAGAAATCATCACGCTGTAGATTAGCATGAAACTTATTAAGTACTCATAAGTAGACAGAACTACAGAGGAATGAGAGAAAGAGAGAAAGGTTAGGCAAACCGCAGGGCATGAGTGAGTGAGGCGAGGCACAGCGCGAGCGGGAGACAGATGTCAGCTGAGGGGAGTCTCGTTTTCTATGAGGGGAGGAACACAGGTGTTCGCGAGAGCGAGAGGAAATCAGACACTTCACTTCACAGGGGATTTCCTAAACAAATGAGAACAGCGAGGATAAAGGAACTCACCTTGAGGTACTGGCAGGGCAGTGTTGATTGATGTTGCAGGCGTCAGGCAACTGCAGCAAATATTGAAGACTGCGACAAGTGTTGAAGTACTTTGCTCTGAGGGAGGCGCGATGTCAACTCGACAGGGAAGACTGGCTTCTTGCTTGATGTCGGGAATTCGCAGATGTATCTTGAGATGAAGTCTTGCAGTGACAGAAGTTGACAAAGGTGTCTCCGCTTGCAGGAATCAAGAAACTGTCTTCAGAGGGACTTCGTGTGATGTAGTAATCTTCGGAGGGTTTCGTGTGGTGCGATTATCCCAGAGCGATGCCACCAATGTAATAATAAGGGGGACGTATGATCACAGTGGCTGGCACCAATGTAAAGAAGGGGACGTGTAATCCCAGCGCGATGCCACTAGTGTAAAGATGTGTGGGACGTGTGGTGACGCGAGACAAGACGTGTCCCCACAGGGTGGTACTCTGATTCTCTGGTGGTTTGTTCTTCAGGGTGTTGAGTTAAAGTTGTCGCTGGTTCACAACTTTATTTCTGCGAGAGTATGGTAGCAGGGCGGGCAAGGCAGGGAGACCTGCCTGGGAGGCAGAATCGTCCCGACCTACCCGCTTGCTGGCAACGAGCGGTCTGTCTTAACTGCTCCGAAATTTCTATGAACAAATATCGTTTTGAAACACATCATAATGAAAAACATGAAAGAATTTGAATGAACAAAAATTCTGATACATATGGTCACATGGTGGTTCCGTGGTGAAGGAACAAGGGTACCTTCTATACAGTTGTGTGTAAGAAGAGAGTTATGGTGTTTACAAGACTAAAAAGGTTCATGATAAGGAGACAAAATTGCTGAGTATTCACAAAACATAAAATCATTTCGAATATCAATAAAGATAGCGATAACATATTTAGTGATTCGGAATAAGCATTTTCTGATGAACATTTTGAGTATAAACAACACATAATTGTACACACAGACATGAGAATAACGTCATGGGAATTGTTTACAAGCAATAAGGGTGGGATTAGCGTGTTCTAAGGTCAATTTATCAATTGTCACGGCTGTAGACCTGTTGGGGTCGGCTGAGGACAGTGGAGTTATTATAAGAGAAGGCACACATGGCTTTTCTGGTATGTGAGGCATAAAGATCACGTATCCATTTCACTACAGTGGCCGAATGGTTAGAGCGTCGGACTCAACACTGTCACGACGGCAATCTGAGTTCGAGGGTTCGAGTCACCGGCCGGCGCGTTGTTTCCCTTGGGCAAGGAACTTCACCTCGATTGCCTGCCTAGCCACTGGGTGGCCAAGCCAGCTCAAGTCAGTGCCGGGTAAATAGAGATGGTGACTCGATAAAAACACCGGGCGGAAGGCAATGGCAAACCACCGCCCTAAATTGCTATGGAAAATCATGGAAGCCCATGATCGTCAAGGCCGCGGTGGCCGAATGGTTAGAGCGTCGGACTCAAGACTGTCACAACGGCAATCTGAATTCGAGGGTTCGAGTCACCGACCGCCGCGTTGTTCCCTTGGGCAAGGAACTTCACCTTGATTGCCTACCTAGCCACTGAGTG
>NC_051403.1:45794282-45809282 GCF_015228065.2 Penaeus monodon
TAATATATATATACATATATATATATATATATATATATATAGATATATATATATATGTATATATATATATATATATATATATATATATATATATATAATATATATATTATATATATATCTGTGTGTGTGTGAGTTTGTATAAAGAGGGAGAGAGAGCGAGAGAGAGAGAGAGAGAGAGAGAGAGAGAGAGAGAGAGAGAGAGAGAGAGAGAGAGAGAGAGAGAGAGAGAGAGAGAGAGAGAGAGAGAGAGAGAGAGAGAAACAGGAAAATAGCCAGAATAAGGCAAATGTAACTGCAGAGGGCGGCAGAGTGAAGCATCGCCTTCATCAGCTGATGAATCGCCACTTTAAAAGAATCCAGACGAAGGATTCATTTGCATAAATTCTAATGACAGATGCGGGATTGAATACGGCATCCGATCGCCTTAGAAGATTTAATCAGTCACTTGAATCCATTTATACTAATATCCGATCGAGCCGTGGTAAGTCCCGCGCCATCTTGGAGTCTTCGTTCACATCTCTTTCGCGTGTCTGATTTTTTTTATATTATCTTTTATCTTATGAACTCATTTTTGTTTTGTTTTTTATTGCCTGGCGTTTTCGAGCTGTTGCATGCCTCTTCTACACACTTCAAAATAGTAAAGTAATAAAAGAGGAAATAAAGACAAATGAAAAATACTATTGACTTCATAATTCATAAGATTACTTGCCTGAAGTACTGTTTGCACTGATTACATTCCCGAGATTTGGTAGGAAGTCTCATCTCAAAGCCAGGCAGGGAAGAGTTTGGGGTACTGTATGAAAAGACAAAGACAGAGACTGAAAGAGAGAGAGAGTGAGAGCGTGAGAGAGAGAGAGAGAGAGAGAGAGAGAGAGAGAGAGAGAGAGAGAGAGAGAGAGAGAGAGAGAGAGAGAGAGAGAGAGAGAGAGAGAGAGATACATGCATGCAAAAAACACCAACCCAAAGGGACTTTTCTCCCCTTCTCTCCCCCTTTTTATCACGTGCAAATGCACCTTGTTGCCCATTTGCTCCCATCGTACCTTCGCGAATAAATTGCCGTAATAACCGCTCGGTCTCTCAGTTCCAACCAATCCATTTATAACAACTTCTGCCAAATATATCGTTAGGGATTTCAGTTTTACTTTTTAGACGCTTTTTTTAATAACTGCGTTGGTATCAGTTTTTGATTTTTAGATGCGTTGATTCCAGCCTTCTGCTTTGAAACGGACCCGGATCAATCGCTTGCCTTTTTCCCACTTGGCGAATGCGTAGTTTTTCGCGCCGTGTAATGATACGGAAGGGAATTTGTCATGACGGTACTAATTTGGGCCGGTTGGTGGGTGGAGCGGTCCAGCGTCTCTCTCTGTGTCTGTCTGTCTCTACCCTTCTTTTTATGCCTCTCTCTCTCTTTGTATCTCTGTTTGTGTCTGCCTCTGTCTCTCTCTCTCTATGTCACTATCTCTCTCTCTCTCTGTCTATCTATCTATCTCTCTCTCTCTCTCTCTCTCTCTCTCATTCTCTCTCTCTCTCTCTCTCTCTCTCTCTCAGCTATTCTATCATTTTCGTTTTGGGAGAGTAGCCACTTTATCTGCGCAGCCGTCCGTCAATATTTCTAAGACATATTGGTCATTTCTGCAATGGCATTCTGCAGGCCGTAAGGAGAAAATCTTGCATTGTGTATTTTCATTATTTCTTTCCTTTTTCTTTTGTCTGTCTCTGGAAATTCGCAGACGATTCCTTTCCCCGCGTAACATTTCTATGCAAATCGTTACTTTTTTCCTTTCTTTCTTTTTATCCTTCTCTTTACATATATTTTTTTCCTTTCGAAAAGTTACATATGATATCTTTCAACACGTAACTGCTCTATGCAAATCGCAAATTGCCTGTTGCAACAGCTTGTCAGAACAGAATGGCAATCGTCAGGGTTTGCCTCGGCTGTTAACAGACGCCTCTGACTGGGACCAGATAACAGACTCCTTCTGCCTCTCCTGCTGCGTGCAATATTGTTTCTCTAGGTGGACTCGCCATGTAATAGATGGTGGATGAAGCTTCTGTCAGTGGCCTTAATTGATGTCAAATCGAAGTGACTAAATGGAGGCTCACGGTGGGCATTAAATGTGGGTATGCAAGGACAGTGATGTACGTGATCCATGATATATATATATATATATATATATATATATATATATATATATATATATATATATATATATATATATATAACAAGAGCAAAACATTGTGTGCGTTGGCGATTATTAACAAATGAAAATGCACAACAGGATCCCAATCGGATGCAAATGAAAAGGGAATGAAAGTACTCTCTCAAAGCGCGTGTGGAATCCACCACGTAACAGACTGCACATCAATAACCCGCTTTTTGGGCGGCCAAGACCAGAACAGTGGCGGTTGCAGGCCGGCGCTTTGTCGAGCAGGCCGCGCACACCTTTCGACCTCCTACAGGCTTTTAACCGCCTTCAGAAGTGAGGGACTTTAGCGCACTTGTGGTTCGGAGTGGCAGGAGCGAGGCCAGAGGCGGCGAGCACCTCGGCCTCTCCAGACATCGATTACCTCGGCGACGGCGAGGGCAGCGAGGTAAGCGTTCGCAGGCGCTTGTCAAACGGAGGAGGGGGGGGGGCTAAGGCTGGTCAAGCAGGCCGTTTGGTTTTTCGTCCTGTCTTCAAAACTTGTAATTTCGGCGTACGCATGCTGGCCGATATATATAGGCCTATATCTTTTTATATTTATACTGTTAATTATTTCATCACATAGTTTATTTACACACACACACACACTCACACACACACACACACACACACACACACACACACACACACACACACATATATATATATATATATATATATATATATATATATATATATATATATATTGTGTGTGTGTGTGTGTGTGTGTGTGTGTGTGTGTGTGTGTGTGTGTGTGTGTGTGTGTGTGTGCGCGCGCACTCATGCACGGCTTAACATCAAAGATACAAATAAGTAGTCGTGTTTATACTGTTTTGTCACTTTCTCCCTCGATCAAATTATTGACTATGTAATGTATTAATACTGCGATGCCACGTTTGCATTATTCGGAATACTGCAGCCACGACAGACAATGTTGCAACGCATAGTATTATTAATATGTTTACCTGGACCTTGATGTGCATGGTCATCGCTCAAGTCTTGTTCTCTCGCACATGTTTATGCCTCATTCTTCTTTTGCCATCTTCGCTACGCCCGCTAGTAAACGCTGGGGACTTTGTTTAACGTCAGTCTTTTCCTTCTCTCTTTCTTTCCCTATTAGTTATTGTTTCATTTTATTTCGTATATTTTTTCATTCTTATATTTGAAATTTATTTTATCTTTCAACTCTTCCATTCCACAAAAAAGTTATACAAGACAATTTTTAACCCCCTCTATTTTGTACATATACTAATTATCATAATTCATCCCAGGTATTAATTTTATGTTAATATATTTTCATTTAGTGCTAATAATATGTCCGATGTAATAACATTGCTAATAATTTAAAAGACTGTTACGTCTAACCTAAACCTTCCATGTTTCCATATTATATCGATTTTCTTCAATATATATTTCGTTATATCAAACTGATCATTGTAATCTGTCTAAACAGCGTTACATACAACAGTCAAATATTGCTGCATCCGGCATTCCGTAGGAGTCATAGCATTTGCAATCGTAGCATGTAACTACTACAATAGTAACCGCTACGATATTTAAAATTGCTTTCATGTTTTGAAATGCGTTATCTCTGCCTCTCTTTACTTAATGAAGTTTGCCAGTCGTGCATGTTATTTAATGGAAGCTTGTTACCCAAAGTTATTTCCTTAGGAGATAGCTCAAGATTTTCTCTTCAAAATTTTTCCTTTGACCTGAAAGAGTTTCATCATACGGACATCTAAGTGTTATATTTTTGGATAAGTTATTGCGCTCTGTCTTTTAAAATGGGCATTATATCCTCTTTTCCACATTTTCTCATTTTTATTCTCCTTATTCTTGTTTCTAACGGCACGTTGTCCTCATTTTTTCCTTTTATTTCCCTCACATTTGTTTCATTTTATTTCGCTTTATTTCTTTTATAATAAATTGGACAGCGACTCGCCTTGGCAACATAATGAAACTCCACTTGAATTTTACTGATTTCCACCAAATTCGTCACGTCGCCACGGAAGGGAGGAAGAGAAGTAGGAAAGGACGAGGAAAAAATCAGAAAATGAAGGTTAGACTGAGAAAAGAGATTGAAAACAAAGCAAAAACAAAATTTGGAAGGTCAAAACTGTTATGAATTAGAGGAAGAAGGTGAAGAGTGTGCAGTTATAAAAGAAATAAGAAGAAATAAGGAGAACAAAATAAAAGGGAGAGAAATAAAAGGGATAAATGAGGACGACGTCCGTTAGCGTTGAGGAACAATTATGAAGAGAATGAAAAAAGGAGAATAAAAGAAAAATAGAAAATAAAGAGAATAAAAGAAAGGGGAGAGAAAGAAAAGGAAGCCATGAAATGATCCCGAAAGGAAGCCGAATCCCTCAGGAAGGAGCGAGAAGGGGAAGCTCCCAGTCAGGCGAGGCCCGATCGCCCTGCATGACGCCCAAGTCAAGGGAGGGAGACGTCATGCAGTCGCTGCCATGAACGACCTGCATGAACAATGACTATAACAATGCACGGTGAATAATCAATAACGCGATTGGACCTTTTGCATCACGAGGCAGCGTTGTGCAACGGCGGATAATTTCTAAAGATAGGAGGAAGGAGGAGGGAGGCGCCGTGTCTGCACGTGTATCATTTTGCACCTCGATGTTGTTGTTTTCAGTTTATTCTGTATTTTGTGAATACTGTGTATCCTGTCTTTGTATGTGTGTTTGTGTGGTCTTTGTATATGTGTTTGTGTGGCCTATAAGAAATTAGAGAGTTTATAAGAATAGGTAATTATCGTACTATGCTATTCACTCAAAACCAAAAATATCATACTGTACATATTAACTGGCGCTCCTTATCAAGCTGATAATTAATTACCTTCTTTAATGCCTCGCCTGAGATATTACCTTTTTAATAATGGTTACATTTTTTCATATACAGTAATGAGGTATACGAATTATGAAGCATATTAAGTGGTTTGTCCGCACGTGAATTATGCTGCATTCTGATGGTTTGGCTCGGGAAGACAAGCAAACCAGGCTGTTAACATCACGTGAATTCCAACCTTCTCATTTATTCCACATCAACAGAAATAACAGGTGAATCAGCCAGGTATGTCACCGATTCAGCAGTTTACGCCTACATAATAATAGTAACAGTAACAATAACAACAACAACAACAACAACAATATTATTATTATCATTGTCATTATTTGCTTTGTCATAAATATTTCTGTTAGGTATGGGACATTGTATGATGTGTATTGTCTTGTGTGATTGCAGATGACAAAGTTTGTTTCTCAGAATGCCTTTGACAAACCACTTGGTGGTTCTCGTACTTAAAACATTCACGCAAAACAACGTTAACCCAAATTTATAGAATGTACATAGTTTACTGGCTTTAAATAATAAGCTGATGATTAATTAACTTCCCTAATCCCTCACATGAGATATTACCTTTTAATAATGGTTATTTTTTCGCATGTAGCAATGAAATACAAGAATTATGAAGGCTATTAAGTGGTTTGTCCACGCGTGAATTTCATATCTAGAGATGGCCGTTTGTCATCACGTGAATTTCATACTCTTTAGTTGGCGCGTTATCCCGTTTTAGTGAATTTCCTTTTGCATTTTTTGCGTTGTTTTGTGCTTTCGGGCTGTGTCACAACGCCCAGTGGTCTTTCCTCAAATGAAATAAGTGTGCCAGGTGGAAATGTGAATAGAATGACCGGAAATATATGAAGGAAATAACGGAAATGAAAATAAATCGCGGTGCCAGGGCCGAAAAAAATCGTCTTCGGAATCACTGGACAATTTTTTTTAATCTACATCCGGTTTTGTTTCGCTTCCGATGGAAAAATGAGGTAAGTTTTTTTTTCTTTCATCTTCGGCTTTATTCTGAAATGACATTTTGTCGTTTTACGCCAAACCGGATTGAAGAAATTACACGATTTTAAGATTTTTTTTCCGGGAGAGGGAGTTTAACAATCTGTAATATAAAAGGTTTACATGTAAGTTTACAGTCAGTTAGAAACTTGACTAACCTAATTAAGAAGGGGTGAAAGAAGGAAACAGAGAGAAGGGGTGAGAAGGGGGAGAACTGGAAAAAGAAGAGGAAAAGGAAGAGGAAGAAGAAGATGAAGATGAAAAATGAAAAGGAGAAGTAGACGGAGAAGGAGGAGGAGAAGAAGAAGAAGGAGAAAAAGAAGCAGAAGAAGAATGGGGAGGAGAAGAAGGAGAAGGAAAAGAAGAAAAAGAAAAAGCAGAAGAGGAAGAGAGAAAGGTAAAATAACGGAAAGCAATAATAAATAGCCGAGAAGAGTGTTGCCCATCACAGCTCCCCGAAGTGAGGCGCCGACACGTTCCTTGCGCGCGACACATCCCAAGAAAAATGGAAAATCGCGCGAACATTTTTGAATCCTGCGACAGCATTGACAGCATGCATTAACAGAGTAAACGCCCTTGCCGAGGGAATGTGTCGGCGACGGGGTTTCGGGCGTTCGGTGCCGATAAAAGCTTAGGTGGACGTTGTAGGCGCGTCAGCCATGGCGTCTCGGGCGTCTGGGTTGATGAGCAGCGTGAAGGGTAGGGGTGGGAATGGCGATTTTCACAATCCAAGAGCTGTATTTAGCCGGTTTCGAATATATCTTAGACGAAGACGTATTCGAAATCTGTTATATACATCACTTGTATTGTGAACAGTCATACCTTTTCTACACTTGTCATCATTACGATTCAAGCAGTGTGTGGTGTGGTACACGCACATGCACACGCACACGCACACGCACACGCACGCACACGCACACGCACACGCACACACACACGTACACACACACACACACACACACACACACACACACACACACACACACACACACACACACACACTGTGTATGTATATATATATATATATATATATATATATATATATATATATATATATATATATGACATGGCCACCATCATTCTATATCGTTGTGTGTGTGTGTGTGTGTGTGTGTGTGTGTGGCTATGTTTAGGTTAATCTATCATAATTATCGTTTACATTATTTTCATTGCTACTATGAGAGCTGAATATTAATCTTGATATTTGAAATGTTGCACTGGAGCATGTATATACTCTAAAACTAATTTGCGTTTTTTTCTATAAATTTTCCTCTTTCTTAAAAAATTTGCTTATATTTTACAGTGACCTAGCATGTGAAAGGTAGTATTTTGAAAGCCAGCTAACTATGCGGACCGGTTCGATTGCAGGAAAGACGTTAGGTTACTACCACGAAAGCAAATCGGGTACTTGGTATGAGCTTCTCTTATTTGGTATGAGAGCCGATCCTAAAATTGTACTTGTGCTCGCCCTGTACATGTTAACATTTGTTAACTATTTGTGCTTGATAATGTTGTAAAGTCAGAAATGTTAACGTGGATTATTAGCTGGTTCGTGAAATTTATCTTTATTCGTAAGTTCCTGAATTGCTACGTATAGTTTCGCTTGTCGGGCATTCACGCTGCACGAGTTGTAAACAGGGTATCGAAAAGACCTTCGTTGTCTTGCATAAGATTTCCCGTATATATTTTTTCTTGTAAAATGCGTTGACGAAAATGTTCGTCTACACAGAGGAGGAGGAGGAAGAAGAAGTAGAAGAAGAAGAAGAAGAAGAGGAAGAAGAAGAGGAGGAGGAGGAGCAAGAGGAAGAATGAGGAGAAGAGGAGAAAAGAAAAAAAAGGAGGGATGGGGGAGGAGAATAAGGGGTAGGATAATGAGATAATAGAAGAAGGAGGAGGGGAACGAGAACGAGAATGAAAATAAGGAAATAATAAGAAAAAGAAACAGACGATGGGGGAAGGAGAAGGAGAGAGAAAATATACGATGAAACAGAAAGAGAAGAAGCAGCATCACAAGTAGAAGAGAGAGAGATAAATAGTAAAAAAAAAAAAAAAAGTGTCCGATTCGATTCAGTCAGCTTCGTTTCGGCAAACTATTGGCCATTCCGAAACGGTACAAATATTTGTTATTTGGAATGGATCGGTAAACTATCGAACCGCTGGCCGTCAACAAACGCGGTTAGGTGATTCGTAAGACCATTTGTTTCTTGTTTTGCTCTGCTTCTTTCTCCTCTTCGCTGCCTGCAAGATACAGTTTGCTTCTATCTCTTTTGCTCAATATCAGTAATATATGTTACCCGTTATGATCGATTGCTTGATGTAGGTATTCGATACTTACAACCCAGAAACATCCTCAAGGCATAGCCACGTAAATCATCATTATTCATGATTATGTAAATCCACGTTATATACTACCTTACGGTACAACCTGCAACCGGGTAGAAAAAAGCCACATCTTGCAGCCAAATCAAGGTACGTTCGCAGACTGGCTTGTTAGTTTGATAAGGAGCCTGTTAGTGTCTCATGACTGCCTGCCAGAATCATGAATGATGGCCTGGCCTCTCCTGCGGAAGGCGCGAAGATTTTCAGCGTTAATGCGTAGTTAGGACTTATGAGGAGGGGGTGGGGATTATATTGTCTTTGTATTTTTTCTATTTGTTTCTTTCTGTGTATTTGTTCAATGTTAGTTTTAGTTGTGTGTCGTTTTGTTAAGCTGTTTATCTCTTCGTTCATGAGTATAGTTATTTCATTATTTTATATTTATATTCATGATTTTATTTATTGCTTCCTGCCTGATGCTCATTGCATTATGAATGATTTTTATTTACATACGAATCTGATAACCTTGCCCATTTTCTTCGCGAGTGATACATTAGCATTTCCTTGCTTTCAAGACGACCGTCTCGCTTTCAGACTTTTCCCGTTCGCGAATCATTTTGGGCTTCCCTGTCGAGCAGATGAAGAGACGATAATCATGATTGGCTTGGACCGGCGGCACCACCCCGAGGACCAAACAAGCATTAAATAAAACGTCTTTTGGGAAATAGATTTGCCATACTGCCCTTCCCGTCCCTTCCTTTCCCCACCCTGCGTCCCCTCTGCTGAAAACCGATGGCGGGGTAAGACTGTGATCCTTGGGAGGGGGGTACCCGAAGGAGATCCCGGGGAGGAGGGGTGAGTTCATGGAGATCCAGGGTTGGCGGGGTAGACCTGATGAGATAGGGAAGGTGGCGGGAGGTAGGGAATCACTCCAAACACTGTTGCCGAAGAGGGTAATGGTAGGCAATTGGAGATGACTCGTGAAGTGGCCCATCACGCTACGTCGTCGTGATGTGAGTGAAAGATGAGAAACATGATTATGAGAATAATGAAATGTTATTCTCATCACCACTAATTTCATATCATCATTTTCACCATTTTAGTGATTGTTTATTATTAGGACCATTATCTGTATTAAGTGGGTTACTCCTTAGTAATAAGAGGAATGAGGTCTGAGGTCTGTATTGCCATCATAATCCCGTAAAACCTCGACAACTGAAGAATCGACAGCACATGCCTGGCTGATCCACCTGTTATTTCTGTGGGTGTAAGTGAACTCTGGGAAGTGGGCACATGTAAGTGAGACCTTCTTCCCCAACCTGTTGAGTAAGTCCGTCCAAAGCCCAGGTTTTCCCAGACAGTTCCAGTACTGGCTCGCTTCCAGCAATGGGAACCGTGGCTGTTGCATGCCCACCCCCTCCTCTCCGCTCTCGGGCTGTCTTTTGGGGGGCCGTCTTTGTGTCTGAGTGGGCCTGCGCGTCTCTTTGATGTCTGCTCGCGCCTTTCCGTTTGTCTGTTTTGCCTCTCCGTTTGACTTGGTCCGTTTGTGTATCTGTCTGCTTGTCCGTCTGTCTGTCAGTATATCTGTCTTATTTCTCTCTCACTCTCTCTCTCTCTCTCTCTCTCTCTCTCTCTCTCTCTCTCTCTCTCTCTCTCTCTCTCTCTCTTCTCCTTCTTTCATTGTCTGTCTGTCTGTTGTCTCTCTCTCTCTCTTCTCTCATTCTCTCTCTCTCTCTGTCTGTCTGTCTCTCTCTCTCTCTCTCTCTCTCTCTCTCTCTCTCTCTCTCTATATATATATATATATATATATATATATATATATATATATATATATATATATATATATATATTTGTCTGTCTTTCAATCTCCCTCCCTCTCTCTCCCACATCTGTAACTCATTTTCCTCCCTCTTCTTTCTTATCCTTTCCTCCACCTCTCCCCCTCGTCTCCCTCGTTCCCCTTTAACCTAGTGACTCTCTCTCTCTCTCTCTCTCTCTCTCTCTCTCTCTCCTCTCTCTCTCTCTCTCTCTCTCTCTCTCTCTCTCTCTCTCTCTCTCTCTCTCTCTCTCTCTCTCTCTCTCTCTCTCTCTCTCTCTCTCTCTCTCTCTCTCTCTCCCCTCTTCTTCCTCTCCTCCCTCTCCCTCTTCCTCCCACACTCCTTCCCTCATTCCCGTCTCTGTTCATTATCTTCTCCGTTCTTTCCCTCATTCCCGTCTCTGTTCATTATCTTCTCCGTTCTTTCCCTCCTTCCCTTCTCTCTCTCTCTCTCTCTCTCTCTCTCTCTCTCTCTCTCTCTCTCTCTCTCTCTCTCTCTCCTCTATCTCGTTGTCCCAAGCCCTCTCCCTCGAGAGCGGGGCCGTCGGCTGGTCGGCCTCGTGTCCCAGAGGCAGTCGTGGATCTCGCCGGCAGCTGCAAGAACCGCCTTTAATTAGTCATCGAATAAACGCCGGTCGTCCGGATCGAGCCATTAGCTATTTATTTTGCTGCTGCGGCGGCGGGGGGTCGGGGAGAAGGGCGAGGTAAGGGTGGAGGGGAGGAAGGAAGGGGAAGTGGAAAGTGGAAGAGAAAGGGGGAAAGTGGGAAAGAGGAGGAGCAGGGAAGGGAAAGAAGAAAGGGGGAAGAGAGTATAGGAAAGGAAGGGGAGAGAGTAGGGAAAGCAGAGACGGGGAAGAGAGCAAAGAATAGGGAGGGTAGAAGAAAAGGGGAAGGGAGATGGGGAGAGAGGGTGGAATCCCAACCGCCGGCGACCTTACACGCTGTTTTCGCATTCCCTTTTGCTGCCTCTCGTCGGCGTTGTGTCGAAATGTTGCGGGGAATGAGAACGGGGGATACGAGTGATTTGGAGTCCGGCGATGGCCTGTTGCAGTTGTAGAGGGAGGTGCTGTATTCCCTTTTCCCTCCTTTTTAAGATTGTGGGAAGGAAAAGGGAGGGAGGACGGATGTGTTCTGGGTGGAAATACGTATACTCCCTTCCCCATTTTTTAAAAATATGGGGGGGAGGAAGAAAGGCGATTGTGTTTGGGTGGAAACTCATATATTTCCTCCGCCCCTTTTTAAGAATGGCGGGCAAGGGAAGAAGGACAAATGTGTTTTGGTGGAAATTCGTGTGTAGGCCTCTGTTTTTTTAGTGTTTAAGTAAGACGATTAACCATTTGCGTTCACTAATAGCTGGAAGTTTGTTCATAAATTTCGTTGTCCTGGAGAGCGCTGTGTGTCGGAGAACTTCTGCCTTTGTCAAAACATTTCGCGCCAACGCCCCTTCTCATTCATCAAATTAAACAAAGGGTGTCGACGATAAATGATTGTTTACGCCCAAATTAATCCGTGGATGTTGCCGCTTTTATTAGGTAGTACTTTGCTTTTTTCCTTTTTGCCCGCTAATGGTTGTGGCTCATTAAGTTCTTGTAATTGTCCCAGCCAAGCTGCTGCGACCGGTCCGGGGATTAGTCTCTCTCTCTCTCTCTCTCTCTCTCTCTCTCTCTCTCTCTCTCTCTCTCTCTCTCTCTCTCTCTCTCTCTCTCTCTCTCTCTCTCTCTCTCCCTCCTTCTCCCTCTCCCTCTCCCTCTCCCTCTCCCTTTCCCCCCCCCTCTCTCTCTCTCTCTCTCTCTCTCTCTCTCTCTCTCTCTCTCTCTCTCTCTCTCTCTCTCTCTCTCTCTCTCTCTCTCTCTCTCTCTCTCTCTCTCTTTCTCTTTCTCTCTCTCTCTCTCATTAAAGGCACATACACGCCCGCACTTGACATGCTCGCACGCAAAGTCCATCTCCACAATTTTAAGCACTCTTGTGGGTTTTATTAGGGCTAAGGGCATTTCAGGTCAGGCCACTATTTCTTGATGCAGGGTCACCCGGTTTTAAACTTGTAAAACCTGTCTGGGTAGTTACTGTGCTTAATTCGTGTAATCGGTTTATCTGCCTATACTATATATATATTTCTTTTATCTCTTTTGTTGTTATTATCGTTATTTCTGTGTACTGTAGCATTGTAAAAAAGGTAAAACTTAAAACCAATGGCTTTAACTTTGAAAACGTGGAATGTGTATATGTATGTTTATATTTAAAAATATATTTCGGAATGCTCATACGCTCATTTATATTTTAAGGTCATATTTCAATAACATATATATTTGGAAAAGGTTTTGTGGATTGCGGTATTCTGGCTGCATAGTTGCATTAGATAAATATGCCTGTTAATTGCGGTTCTCACATTAATTATGTATTGCTCCTCCTGATGCAAAAGAGTAAAATCAGAAAAGGAAAGGAAGGGATGAAAACAAAGGATAGATATAATGGACAGGAAGGAAGGAAGATAAAGTAAAAAGTAAAATTATGGGGTATAAGGAGACGAAACAGAATCATTAGACACGCACGCACACACACACACACACACACACACACACACACACACACACACACACACACACACACACACACACACACACACACACACACACACACACACACACACACATACACACACATGCGCGCAAGCAAGCAAGCACACGCATGCATATCCGTGTAGTAAAGACGGGATTACTAATCTGGTGATGCAGTTGATGTACAGATCTCGAAGGTGCGATTATAGCAACCACAGACTCATAGTAAATTAGGAACCTTTCTCCGAAATAATATATTTATCTTCTCTGTTTTCCGATCTCGCTTTCTACTTTTCGTTTCTAGATCTCTCCCTTATCCTCTCTTTTGTACTTTTCTGTTCTGTTCTGTACTCTCTTATCTTCTCTGTTCATTATTCACCCCCTCTTCTTCTTTTTCTTCCTCCCCCTCTTCTTCTCCCTCTTCCTCTTTTTCTTCCTCCCCCTCTTCTTCGTCTACTTCTTCCTCCCCCCTCTCTTTCTTCTTCTTTCCCTCCCGCCCTCTCTCTCTCTTTCTCCCTCTCTCCATCTTGCTCACTCATTCTTACTTACTCCGAGGCAGTTTTGTCAAGATTAAATGTGAAAAATGAGGATTTCTCAGAGAAAATCTTCTATATACTTTTTCTCTTGATTTACTGTCGTGGACAAGAACTCGGAAAAAATAATAGAGAACAGAACTAAAAAAATGCAATATTTCCTTCATGTATCTCATAATTACTCTTTTCCCTCTTTCGGGAATAAGAGAGAGAGAGAGAGAGACAGAGATTGAGATTGAGATGAAGAGAGGTTGAGGTTGAGGTTGAGGTTGAAGTTGAGATTGAGAGAGAGAGACAGAGACAGAAAAGAGGAAGCGAGAGAAAGGCGTGGAGCCGCGTTGCATCAATTTCGCCTCGAATGACTCGGCAGTTTTCCTTGCATCAGTTGGGTCCGAGCGTTCATTTCGCCTCATTTTCACCTCCGTTGCAGTGAGGAATGGCTGTCAGCTGGTGAGCAATTGATCGGGTCTGATGTCAGGAGCGACTGACTGGGCCATCACTTAACAAATGAACTAACGCTGTTTATATTCTTTTTCTCCCCCTCGTTCGTCTTCCTCCTTCATTTCCTCGTTTGGTTTATTGGTGACGCTGGATTAAAAGGGGGCGGTGGGAGGGGGGGGATGATAATGGGGGTTTGTTGGTGTTTCCTGATGTGGCTTTGTGTGACGGCGGCGTTGCGTCACAGGTTCATCTGTCACTGTTTGGACGTGGGTGAGACGGACGGGCAGGGAGGCCGGGGCAGTGGGTGCAGAGATTACAAATTTGTTATTTACTTGTACTTCGTTCATTTTCTTGCTTTTCTCGTATTTTCTGGTATTTATTCCGTTGTCTTGTATTTTCACTTTTCTCTTTTTTCATATTTCTTATTATCTTATATTTCTCTTATTTGTTTATATTTCGTTGTAATTTATGTTTATCTAATGATTACATTATTTTATAGGTCTATTTCTCTGATTTTCACACATTTTTTCAATTCTTTTTATCTTATCTTTCCTTCATTTTCTCATCTTACTCCTTTCATGTTTCTCTTATTTTCTGGTTCTCTTTCTCGCTCTTTTCCTTTATTCGTCTTAATTTGCTCCTGTGTTCTTTTCCACACTTTATTATCTCTTCTTCCTTTCTCCTTTCCTTATTTCTACACACGGCATTTCATTGTCTTTTCTGTCCCATTCCCTCTCGGTGCCAGTGACTTTCATTCTCTCTTTTTCATTTCCCGTCTCTCCTTCGCTCATCCTTTGCCTCTCTTTTTCTCTTGGCATGTCTCATTCCCTCTCTTTTTCGTCTCGTTTTCACTTTTCTTCTTCCACTCCATTTCCGCCTGATCTATTCCCTGTCTTTGTGACCCATTCCCTCTACACCTTCCTTTGCCCCTTCTTTCATTCTTTGTTTTCTTCTCTCCCTGTTTCAATCTGTTCTCTTTCCTCTCCCTCTCTTCCATCTTCTCCCCTTTCCTCTTTATCTCGTTTAGTTTGTCTCCCTTCTCCAGCTTCCTCTCTTTAGGGTTGTCCCTTGTCCTCTCTCTTTATCCTTTCCTTCTCTCGTTCGATCTATCCCCGTCCATATCTCTCTCCTTCTCCGTCTCTCTAGGCCTGTCCCTTGCCTCCCTTTATACCCATTCTTCTCGCCCTCTTCTCTTTTGACTTCCCTTCTTCTATATTCCCTTGTTGCTTCATCTCCCGTTCAACTTCTCTCCCTTTTCTTGCGTCACTCACATTTGGGCGGTGTCCTCTCCCTCT
>NC_051403.1:45814282-45819282 GCF_015228065.2 Penaeus monodon
TTTCCGCCACAAAAGAGTTGGACAAATGAATCCCATGCAACATTCTCCGCCACTTTGCAAAGTTTTGCGCCGGAACTAATTGCCAAACACGCGGAATGAAGCATCGGGTAGGTGCAACGGCACTAAGGACGCAAATCCCGGCTTGCAACGAACGTATTACAAAACGGTTGCAGGCCGAACTGCGGTTTATAACGGATGTATTGCAGACTGATTGCAAGTGAAACCCTGATTCGTAACAAGTGGATTGCAGAACAATTGCAGTTGAAACCTTGGTTCATAACGAACATATTGACTGCAAGTGAGACCTTGACTCATAACAAATAGATAGCAAAATGATTGCAAAATGCAACGCCGACTCATAACGAACGTATTGCGGATCATTTGCAAGCTGATCTCACACGCGATCGGAGACGCCATTGCGAGCATATAATCATTCCCGGACAGGATGCGACGCGTTTCATTACGGCGAAGGAAAAATAGCTTGACGAGGCTGGATGGGGCACAGGAGGGAAGGGGAGAGAATAGGAGGAAGGGAGGTAAGGGGAGAGAATGGGAGGAAGGGTGGGGAAGGAGTGGGAAGAGGAGGGAAAAATAGAGTGATAGTGAGAGGAAGAGTGAGACGGAGGGAAACTATGGGTGATGGAGGGAGGAAGAAAAGAAGGGGAGGAGATGGAGAGGGCGGGGGAGAAGGAAAAGGAATGCAGAGTAAGAGTACTAGTGAGAAGGGAAGAAACGGTGGGTGGTGGAAGGAGGGAAATGGAGGGAGAGGGAAAAGGAGGAGGTGGGAGAGAAAAGAGAGAGAGAAGGAGAGGGAGGAGGTATGAAGAGTGGGAAAGAGAGACAACAGACAGACAGACAATGAAAGAAGGAGAAGAGAGAGAGAGAGAGAGAGAGAGAGAGAGAGAGAGAGAGAGAGAGAGAGAGAGAGCAGAAAATGAAAGATGCACAAGATATGAAGTGAGGCGGGGGCGAGACGAAAGCAAAAGCAAAGGCAGAAGCTTTGGGGTTTCAGGGTTTCAGGGCTCTCGGGCTCTCAGACGGAGAAGAAACCCCGGAGGACAATGGACGGGAAAGGGAGAGGGGGAGGGAGAGAGAGAGGGATTGGGGAGGTAGGCGGTGAAGAGATAGAAAAATAGGGAGAGACGAAGGGAGGAGGGGAAAGAGAGAGAGAAATAGATAGAATTAGGGAGAGAAAAAGAGTGAGAGAGAGAGAGGGTAGGAGGAAAGAGAGAGAGAGAAAGAGAAAAAGAGAGTAGTAGGGAAAAGAGAGAGAGAGAGAGAGTAGGAGGGAGAAGAGAGAAAGAGAGAGTAGGAGGGAGAAGAGAGAAAGAGAGAGTAGGAGGGAGAAGAGAGAGAGAAAGAGAGAGAGAGAGAGAGAGAAAGAGAGAGAGAGAGGAGAAGAGAGAGAGAGTAGAAGGGAGAAGAGAGAGAGAGAGGGTAGGAAGGAGAAGAGAGAGAGAGAGTAGGGGGAGAGGAGAGGAGAGATAGAGAGAGAATGATTATAGATAAATTAATACAGAAATAGATGAATACATAAAAGCAAGAGGAAACACTTCTCCGCCAGCCCGTGCGTTGCCCCGCCTTCAAAGCGGATATTATTAAGTAGCCGAGTCGCAGAATTCTAGCAAGGGCACCGCCTTCGGGATCCACTCGTGCGTGTGCCCGAGGCGCCGACAGCCGCCGCTCCTCCTCCAGCAGGAAGCACCCTTTGGTCGGGTCACGCCGGAATACGAGTGACGTAACACCTCGGTGACCTGGCTTGACCTCAGTGAGCGCTCGGGTTTAGTGGGTTAGGAGGAGAGGAGAATCTTGAAGGATTTGCGACTGCCGTATGTCTTTTATTCATGTCTTTGCTATTCTACATGGCAGAGCATTTTGGTATTCAAGAATTAGATAGTGTTGATATAAATGATTATTCATTCATCAGAACTATTTCAATTTCTTAATACTGTTGTATTCTACATGACAAAGCATTTCACCATTCAGTGATGAAACCATGTTGATATGAGTATTTACTTATTTATCTATCCATTTTTTCGTTTATCTCCGCATTATTCTTTCCTTTATTTCATTTATTGATTGAATAATTAAAAATTTATTTATTTAGTAATTTATTCATTTTAGACTTCTTTGGTCAACACGGGAATTCTCTAGCATTACGATTTTACACTATTTTTCCTCGGCGAAGTACGGATTCAAAACCGATACGCATTTTGGAGAAAACCTTTCGCAGAAATGTCACAGCAGAATTCCGCTAACTTTGTGCGTTCGGGTAGCGCTTTTTTCGCTAAGATACATTCTGGGAAGAAGTCATGAAAGAGATATTGATATTTCTCGTCGTGAGTGGAAGGCTTTCACAGATGACGAGGCAGGGAGAATGGCCATAGCTCGGCAGGAGAAAGAATAAGCAAGGAATTCGAGAAAATACTTGGAAAATACTACTCCGGATGCGAAACGTAAGTAAATGGAGAGTTATTTTGAGCGCGTGGGTCTGGCGCTCGGGAATGATATATAAACTAGCAAATAAAACGTGGCGGAATCGGTGGTGTTATTTTTGTTTGTATTACCATTGTCATTGTTCGTTTTGTTAATGTTCTTTTTTTGCTGTTGTTATTATCATTATCATTATGATAATAATAATAATAATATAATGATATTAATAATTATTGTTATCATTATAATTATCATCACTATTGTTTTTATTATCATTTTATAAAATAATAATAATAATAATAATAATAATAATAATAATTATAATGATAATAGTCTATTGTTGTTATTATTGCCATCAACATTATTATTTATAACATTATAATTATTATTATGTCACTACTTATGTTATTGATACTGCATCACCACCACCATCACCATGATCATTTTCTCATTAATTTAAAATTTCATCAATATCTGACTGTTATACATACTTTAAAATGCCACTCACAGTGAACAGACAGACGGAAAACCCACAGAGAATCGTCTCCATTTGAAGGTAAATCAGGCAACAGAAATCCGCGGTGTCAGAATGTTTGCTTTCAATGCAGAGATATTTGTAAAGGTGTGCTTGCAGTCGCTTTAAGAGCTTCGATTCAACACTCTGCCGGGCGCTGTATATGACAAAAAGGCTGTTTCAAGCATGAGGGGAAGAGAGAGAGAGAGGGAGAGTGGGAGTGGGAGAAGGAGGGTGGGAGTGGGAGAGGGAGAGAGAGAAGGAAGAAGAGGAAGAGAGAAAGAAGGAAGGGAGAGAGAGGGAGGGAGAAGGAAGGAGAGGGAGATAAAAGGGAGGAGAGGGAGAGAGAAGGAAGGAGAGGGAGAAAAAAGGAAGGAGAAGGAGAGGGAGAGAGAAGTAAGGCGAGAGAGAGAGAGAAGGGAGGAGAGGGAGAGAGAAGGAAGGAGAGGGAGAGAGGAGGAAGGAGAAATAGAGAGAAAGAAAAAGTAGAGAGAAGGAAGGAGAAGGAGAGAGAAGGAAGGAAAAGAAGAGAGAAAGGAGAAGGAGAGAGAAGGAAGGATATATATATATATATATATATATATATATATATATATATATATATATATAGAGAGAGAGAGAGAGAGAGAGAGAGAGAGAGAGAGATGGAGGGAGGGAGGGAGAGAGTGAGAGAAAGGCAGAGATGAACTATGCGACAATCATAAAGAAATAACAGCAAAAAAGAGACATCACAGATACGAGCGAGAAGAAAATCACGGAAAATCCAATAATAAAAAAGTAGACAAATACAAAAATAAAGACAGGTAAAAAAAAACTAACTTTCCAGACCTTGAACTCTAACAAAAGACACACAGAATAAACTTTGAGCTTTCTGGAGGGCCAATGAGTGGCGACGCGGGAAATTGTGCCAGCGATGCCGAGTTACGTGCCGGCTATTGACAGCTGTAAACCTTGTTTATTCCTCTCTGTCCTCTCTCTCTTTCTGTGACTAGTATTCTCTCTCTCTCATTCCATCTCTCTCTCTCTCCCTCCCTCTCCCTCTCCCTCTCCCTCTCCAACTCTCCCTCTCCCTCCCTCCCTCCCTCTCACCTTCCTCCCTCCCCTTCAACTTCCTCTCTTCCTCCCTCCCCCCCGCTCCCTCTCTCTCCTTCCCTCCATCCCTCTCTTTCTCCACTGATAATCTCTCGCAATTGATAGGGCAGGGGAGTTAATGCGCCGGGACCCATACCACTAACAAATGACCGAGTGCGGCCAAAGTTATACGTAACTGGCTAGTGGTTATTTTTCCTCGTCTGCCCATTCCCTCTTTCCCCCTTGTCCCCCTGCTCTTCACCTCCCCTCTCCCCGCTTGGCACCTCCTTACCCCCTTGCCCTGTTGCCTGTATCGTTCCTTCTGTCTTCTCTCCCCCCCCCCTACCTCACCCCATGATCCCCCCTCCCTCTCACCCTCCGGCGTGAAGATTTATAGAAGATTAACAATTTCCGTTCATTGGTGCCGATTGATACTCTTTTGGTGGCTTCTGTGCTTGTTCCTTGATTTATTTGTTTTTGTTTACTTGGGATGTGTTTATTTGCTCCGATTTCACTTTGTTTTTTATTTGATTTTATTTATTTATTTTTTATTATTATTTTTTTAATGTATTTATTTATTTATTTATTTATTTATTTATTTTTACTTTGTGACGACTAACGGCGTCTGGAAAATATGAACGTGTGTTATTGGTGTTCTTGTTGTTATCGTCGCTTTTGTATATAGAAATGTTACCCCAAAATAGGAAAAAGAAAACGAGAGAAAATAGACATGTTGCGTGTCAAATTGTAATGATGATAATAATATTATTATTATTGCTATTGTTGTCATCATTATTATCATTAACACAATAAAAAAAAACAGGCACAAAAAGCCTACACTATGGACAGCCTTATTAGATTAGCTGACCATTATATCTTTCAATTTTTTCTTTTCTTCTTTTGCCATGTCAATATCTCTCTCAGCCTCCGGGCTAGTTCAGTGGTAACGTGTCGGCCTCTCATCCGAGGGGTCGGCGGTTCG
>NC_051403.1:45824282-45832409 GCF_015228065.2 Penaeus monodon
TTCCCCTCAACTGCCCTCACCCTTTTAAAACATACATAGCTCGACGTCAAGAAACATTCTACTTCATTTTTTACATTTTTGGGGTCATGATCCCCATCCCCCAGCATCGATCACATGAAGAGCCCCATCCTTCCGGGGAACGCCCCCCTCACAAAACAAGTTCTGACGGGTCACTTTTATTTTTTGAATGGACCATGTTTTGCCCGGCGGCCCAAACCGACTAGGCCCCCTCGAGGAGGTTTGACACAAAAGATGAATTTTATACATCAGCCTTCCGATTTATTTTTAAAAAAGTGATTCAGAATAATTAAGTATGTGATTTACCAGCGGGGGGTACACCCCCCCCCTTTTGCCCCACTGTGGAGCAACCAAAAAACCCCGTTAGGATAATGTGCTTCTAAGAGGAAAACTTCACTATGGTCTGACAGGACTCCGAACTATCCGGATTTTTGCCTTTCTCACGGGCCATTTTCACCGGCTATAGCCTCCGCACCCTCCCTAGCCCCCATTGATTCCGGGGATATGTTGTTCGACAATGGGACAAGGGTCTCCTTCTGAAATTTCTGGATGGCTTCAATTGTTTCGGTCTCATCCTCAATGTGTTCAGGTTTTCAGCTTTCCATTTTCCCTCCAAACCTTCTGCTAGGACTTGTGCAGGGATCCAGGCTCGCCATAGTTTTGTCAAGTGAACTTTTCATCTGCCTGCCCGGGATACCATCTCCTACCTCATCCTCGGGGCAGGGTTTAGGGGTAAAAGCTTCGGTTCTGTGACTCCCCCGGGATCGCGGTAATAGGGCGGCTTTTTTCATTGGGGCTTCTATTTCACAAAAAAAGGTTCGTAGTCGATCATCATCTATTCTCTGCATGCCTATGATCGACGAGAGAATTTTCCGTATGGTTAAATCTGCCGTTCCCACACGCCCCCATGGGGGATGCTGCAGGGGGCGGGAAAAAACCCACTCAATCCCCCTCGTTTCTTGCCCCATAAATGATTTGTTTTTAACCAGGCATAAATTTTTTGTCGGAGTCCTTTTCAGCCTAAAAAAGTTTTTTTCCCTTTATCAGAGTAATTTTTCTAGGGGTTCCCACGGGCTATAAACACATAAGTGCGTTGAAAAAGGTGCTAGCATCAAAGAACTTAAAGGGGGTTAAATAGGGACAGCCCTGGTGCTGAAGCATGTAAGACCAACCAAATCGTTTTTCTCTGTTGCCCCTTTTCTACTACATAAAATGGCCAAAAACAATCCATCCAGTGGGGGTAAAAAAGGGGGTGCCCGGTGTAACTCGTTAACAGGAAAAATTCCCCTTTTGCCTCTGAGTCAGGGTTTGCTATTTACTCCCGGCGGGTAAACAGTTACGTAGTATTGGGTCGACTAAAGGCCTCCCCGCCACTATCCCAAATTTCCTCCAAAATTCTGCAAAGGGTTTTGTGTTCTCTCCAGAGTGCCTGCGGGAACCTAAATTTCTTGAACTATTAAGGCTTTTACGGATGCCCTTTTGGGTAAGATCAGGGGCCTTTTAAATTCTGGCGAAAATTTCATCGACTCCCCGCCCACCTACACAAAACAGCCCGGGTCACCCAAGGGGGGTTCCCAAAACGATAAGGGGGCTTGCCTTAAAATTTTTTTCTTCTCTTCAATATGCCAACTCTCAGAAAAGCGGCTTTGCATTGTCTGATGAAAAACCATCCTCGCCCTTGGATCTCCAAAACGCTGGGGGTTAGAGTCCTGGGGGGAACACTTTTTTCGCATGCTGAACAGAATCTACTAGCCATGTACATTCGCTGCGCTTTCCCATGGGAATATCCTAAAACGGGGGGTCCACGGGTGCGTTTTAATTGCGCCAGCTGAAAATGATTTGTCAATTCTTAACTTCGGTCATCATTTGAAATCCCAGGAATTCTGGTGGAAGAGGCCAGGGGTTTCAGGTAAGAGGAAAAATTTCGCCCTTCCTTCCAATCCTTTTTTTGCATTAACTCTATACTGACAGACCTTGAAGCAGGATCAGCTGTGTTGAGCTCTGCTTACTGTCCCATTTTTGGGGAGATGAATTTTTGTGTTAATCCCCACTCATTCGAAACGAATGTGTGGAACGAGGAGGTTTTTTTTGATGTACTGCAGAAAATATACTATCAGTCCGAACACGGAGTCATCAATAGGAAAAGAGAGCTCCTTCCGAAATTTTTTGCATCGATGTGGCTGCAGGACTGCTGCTGACAATCCTCTGGGATGGGGGTTGCTTTTTTTGGGACCCCCTTTTTCTTGCCAACATGAAGCACGTGAGTGACCCCGACACATTTTGTACCCCCCTCAAGTAAGAAGCGGCTGCAAACGCCTTTGTGGATCTCACAGAAAATGTGCGCACACTGCCGTTTTTTCCAAGATTCATAGGCCTAGCCCCTTTGCACAGAACCTTTCCCAAATTCCCTTAGTTCACTGACCCCATGATTCCATTTTAAGGGAATTCTTGACTAAGCTTTTCATCCCACCTCTTTTGACTTCTCACTTCTTCTGTAGATCACTTTGCCTCACCGTGAATGGGGCTAACAAGCCGAGGGGGTCATATACTGCCCCGACGCTTAGCTACCTCTTTTGAGATTGGTTTTTTTTCGGTACGTTACCTGATCTGAAGACATCACTCTCCAGGCCCCACGGGGCCCCCAAGGCTCTGTCGTTGTGGGTCCTGTTTGTCAATCAATATTTTTTAACGGAGGACTCCTGTCCCCCTTGGGACGCAGTAAAACCTTTTTGAGTTTGACATCCATTTATTTAAAGGGAAACCCACTGTTTTTTAGGGGTCCTTCAACTCTTTGCCTGGTGAATGGCCCGTTGCTTCATTCTGGGACGACATCAAGAGGTCATCTAAAGAAGTTCCTTTTTACATCTGCTAATTTGTTTTTTGATATGCCTTAGGAGCAAATGCGCACAATGCGGGGCCCCAAAACCCTCCAAATAAGTGCACAGTCACGATCACCTTTGGCCTCGCGAAAAATCCCCCTTTGCCACCACAAGACCTTAGAACTCCGGTCCTTTGGGGTGACCTTTCCCCTGGGAAACATCCCTTATACGACTACTGAACTCTTTTTTCCAAAACCCGGGCATATGCCCAGCAGGTCTTTTCATCAGGCCCGGGGGCCTTGCTGACCTTTTTTATTTAGGGGGTCCCTTCAAGGAAGCAGCACTCAAACAATGCTATTTTCTCGGGTTTTGTTAGGATTGAATACCGGGTGGTGGGGGTGGTCCATTCTTCCCTGGGGTCCTACTCCTTTTTTGCTCAGCATGCCTTCTTGGAGTAACTTCTCCATTTTCTACATTTTTAGCCTTCAGGGTTTCATCTTTTTTAAGACGTGTTTTTTAGGCCGGCAGTCGTTTTTTTCACCATTACCCAATTTCTGGAATTGGGGCCATTCCTTAAAGGGAATGGGAATTCATGAGTCCATAAACCAGGGTTTCCCCTCTTTGTCCCACAGATGTAGGACTTGATAGTCCTCCATCGTCCCCCTTTTGTCTGTGTGCTCCTTCCGAGGTCCCAAAATTTTTTTATTGTCATCCAAAATGGTGCCTGCTTGGACAGGGCACTTCCTTTGTACCCAAAAATTTTTGTTGCCCCCCTTACTGCTCACGGGACCGTTAACCGCCCTCCAAATTTTTGTCCTAACAGCGGGGGGGTTTCACCTCCTCTCCCCCCTTCTGACCCCCAGAGGCAAAAAGCGCTGAGGGAGCGTCCTGCCCGATCAGTAACTCGACCTGAGTCGGGGGATTTTCCCTGTGTGGGAACAGGTCTCGTATTTGGGGCCACAGCGGTGTTCAATTGGCTCGCTTTACGTTGATCGACCTTCAGGGAAAGGGGTCAGGGCATCCCTGGGAGTCCTAGTGGTTTCTTTCTGTGGACGTCCCTTACCATGAATCAACCTGTTTGGCGTCATGGTAAGTTTCCTGTGTCATGTGTAATCACCCTTGTCTCTCTTCTCTCCTGGCCCAAGCTTTTACTACCCTTTGGGGGAAAAAAAGAACGGGAACTCCGGGTCCAGCAAGGCCAAGTCATTGGGTTTTTACCATCGTTGTCTTCAGCGGCTGTTAATATCATTAACGAGGGGGGGGGCCATTCACCCCCTTTCAGCTCCCATCTGTGCCGGGGGTGTCCCCCGGAATGGTTTTTTTTGCTTTTGTTTTGGGCTGAGCTTCAACTCTGTCCCCGTTTTCATTTTCACCCTTTTTTTGGAGGGACTTTGAGTATCATGTAACCCCGTGAAACTTTCCTCCACAGCCATTAATGTCGCACGGTTCGCCTTACATTCTTTATATAGGTGGTTGTCCCTAAGGCTATGAAGCATCTCCTCTGGCTGTCACTACATTTTTGCGATGCTCCCGGCGAGTGCTTTTAATACAGGGGCCCTAAAAATGGGGGGGGCCCGTAACAAAACGACATTGATCACCTCGTTTCCCGGGGTTTTAACATTAGTTTTTTTAATAGTCCACATTCTAGTTTGTTTTTGGCACGGACGTGAATGCTCCTTGGGAATGGTATCTACGATCTTAACTTCTCGCCCCCGTTTTGCATCACGGGAAATGGGTCTTGGGAAAAAGCCGAGGGTTTTGGGGGACCCCTACGTCGGCGTCCATCCCTTCTGTAGAAATTTTTTTACTTTTTCAAAAGAGGGGTCTTCGATCGCCTTTTTTTAGTCCAAAAGGGATGCCACTTGGATTGGGTCGATCGTCCATTCTGTCCACCAGCTTTTCACCACATGTGGGTGTCAAAAGGCTCCCTTCCAATTTCTTTGCAAAAAGAATATGGGACGTCGATTTAGGCACACCCCGAGATGCCTCAGGTCACCTTCCCTCACACGTGGCCCCCTTTTGTCTCTTTATGGACTCATGTACGATTTTTATTCCTATTTTGTATCAAAGGGTTTTTAGTGCGTCTTTTAAACCCTCCTTCTTTGGGGTCCCATACGTGAGTAATGTACCTTTTCACCTTTGTATCGCAAAGATCAAATAAACGGTTCAGTTTTTCCTGTGGGGCATTGAGGTGCGAAGTACTTCTTGCTCAAATCGACTGCGGGAAAGGCCCCAAAACTCCCCAGGCTACTTCCATTTTGTTGGGGAGTTTTTTCTTTTCAACTTTTTTATTTTCCTCCCCTAATTTTTTTTGTCAGCACCTTGATCGGGTGTTTTAGCGGGGGCGGTTCTTCTGGGGTTTGCAGTTTTTTTGTTGGCCTTTTTTATGGCATCATCACACTTTAAGTTTAGTAGGGCTGTGTTTTCAAGTCGTTTAGACTCCACCCGTTTTTTTTGTCGATGCTCGATGATTTGTTCATGCTGAGCAGTTCCTCATCACTTGTGATTCTGATGTAATGATTTTTGTCCCCCTTGATTCCGGTTTTTATTTTCTCGTTCCCCTCGAAGATTTCTGAACAAGTCCTTATGGGGTTTCTTTCCCACAAAGGCTCTCCGGGGTCCTTTTAATTCCCCCATAACGCACTCCTAGGATTACAAGTCTGCCATACGACTTTTGAGTGGGCTCAGCTGGGCAGAGTTGATGACGGGGGAACTTTGGGAAATTCCCCCCCCCCTACTTGCTCATTGGGCTAAGGGAGTCCATTCTCCAGGGGTTTTAAAGGAGTAGACCTGGGGCTTTCCCTTCCCCCTTGACATTCCCGGAGCAGGAAGGGGAAGGGTGTTTCTTCACTTTTCTTTCCCCTTTCCCCGCAAGGTCTCCCGAGTCCTTTTATTTTCCATACATCACCCATAGGATGACAGGGTCTGCTATGCGACTTTCCGAGTGAGGTTCATGCGGCCCGATTGTCATGGGGGAGGTCGGGGAAATTTCCTTCCCCCTATTTCGCTCTTGGACTAAGAGGATCCCCTTTTCCAGAAATTTTGATGGAGCAAACCTGGGACTTCCCTTCCCCCTTTTGCATCCAGGACAAGAGGTGCAGGCGTTTTTTCACCTGTTCTTCCCCCCTTAGGTTCGCAATTTTAGACTCCTTATTCCTTGTCTAACCCCCCACACGTCCTACGGTCTATTTCTACCTCCCTCCTTTCTTGCGCCCCCGACTATTTCAGCGGGGGACGTGTCTCCTGACATCTGATCAACACCGTGTGGGTTTCCCCGTTTTTAGTCAAAGAAACACGTGCGTTTTAAATTGCAGGGAAAGCAGCACCAGGTTTTTTTACTCTGGGAGTGCGCACCCTGGTATTTGATCTGCGAGAATGCAGCACCGTGGGTATTTGATTCGCGGAATGCAGCACCGAGGGTTTTGACTCTGCAGGGGTGCAACCGTGGGGTTTTTCTCTGAAGAATGCAGCACCCAGGGGATTTGACTCTGAAGAAAGCAGCACCGAGGGTATTTTACTCGCAGAATGCAGCACCCAGGGTATTGATCTGCAGAACAGCACCGAGGGGTTTAACTCTGCAAGAATGCAGCACCGAGGGTATTTGACTCTGCAAGAATCAGCCCGAGGGGATTTGACTCGCAAGAAAGCAACCGAGGGTATTTTATCTGCAAGAATGCAGCACCGAGGGGATTTTTACACCTTTAAAAAAACACAACACTGGGGTTTAACCTTTCGAACCAACACTGTGGTTTTCAAACCCTTAACGAACACAACACTGTGGGTTTTCAAATCCTTAACGAACACACACTGTGGGGTTTTTTAAATCCTTAAAGAAACAAAACTGGGGTTTTTAAATCCTTAAAAACACAACACGGGGTTTTTAACTCCTTTAAAAAACAAATTAATAAACCAAAACCGGGTTTTTAAATCCTTAAAAACAAAACTTTAAAAAACACAAAACCATGGGTTTTTTTGTACTGACCAAAGACCTGTTCTAACCATCACACGATATCGCAATTTTTCCTTTGTAGGTGAAGCGTTACGCACGAAGAACACCAAAATGGGGCACGAACACTACATCCGTTTTACATTTTCGTAAATCGCGCGAGTAGTTTCCCTAGAGTTTGTTTATGGTGTTTTTTCAGCCCGCCGCCGCGCGCTGCCCTTTTGCCGTCCGTGCCCCAGGGGTTTACCTCCCCTCGACTCCCGGTTAGGTTCTTTGGATTAGCACCCTTTTCTTTGCTGTGGCCCCGTAGAAAGCCCATGATTTGTCGTTGGGTGTGGGGGACTGAACCCTGCTAGCACTCGCTTAAGATTTATTCGGTAGCGGTTTAAACCGTTTAATTTAAAACATCGATTATAGGAAAGCGTGCTACAATACATAAAACCCCTAAAAAACAAAATATTTGATTATAAGTAAAGAACTTCCCACATATTAGATACATACGCATTGCGGGAACACGATATCAGCTGATTCCGTATTTTATGGGGTCTGACGGCCGGGGGTTCTCCTCGAACGCCCTCACCCTTTAAACAACATATGCTGCGACTTCAAAAACATTTTCTTTATTGTTATACATTAGTTGGGTCATGATCCCCCTATCCCCCACTCGACACGAAGAGCCCCCCTCACTTCCTAGGAACGACCCCTCACACAAAAAAGTTCTACGGTCACCTTATGGGTTTATATGGCCTGGTTTTTACCCGGCGGGCACAACCGACTAGGCCTCCCCGAGGGGGTTTTTGACAAAGAAAAAGAATTTTTTACGATAAGCCTCTCCGATTGTAGGGTTTCAGAAAAGTGATTACAGAATAAAAAAGTATGTATTTCCAGCGGCGGCTAAAATCTCTCTCTCTTTCACGCACACACACTCACTCACCACCATTCCCCGCCAACACACAACCATAAACCACACACACCACACTCACTCACCACACACACACACCACACACACACACCCACACACACACCCACACACCCTCCACCTCTCCTCCTCCCTCTCTCTTCTCCCCCTTCTCTCTCTCTCCTTTTCCCCCTCTCTTTAACCACACTCACTCACTCTTACCGCACAAGCACCCACACGCATAACCCCCCCCCCCACCCCCCTCTCTCTCTCTCTCCCCTCTCTCCCCTCCCCTCTCTCTCTCTCTCTCTCTCTCCTCTCTCTCTTCTCCACACAACACACCCCCCACCCCCAAACACCACAACACACACCAACACACACCCACACACACACCACACATCACCACTCACCTTTTACGCGCACAAGCACACACACGCGAAAAAAAC
>NC_051403.1:45832509-45840009 GCF_015228065.2 Penaeus monodon
TCTTCTCTCTCCTCTCTCTCTCTCTCTCTCCTCTCTCTCTCTCTCTCTCTCTCTCTCTCTCTCTCTCTCTCTCTCTCTCTCTCTCTTCCTCCCCTCCCGCTCCCACCCTCCCTCCCTCTCTCCCTCTTTCTATATCCCTGCCCTTCTCATTTTTCTCTCCCAAATCTGCATTAGTTTGTTTTCACAAAGCTAAATAATAAATCTACTTCCCTTTACAGTTGCAAATTTTATCCTGCGTGCAAACAAGCAAACAAGCAAAGTCGAAGAAAAACGATGAAGAAAAAAAATGCGAACTTTTTCGTATGCACTACACACAGCGCCCTCCTGTTATATGCAATAAGTTTTGAGAACACGAAGAACTCTGAAGCGGCGTCAAACAATGTTGCAAATGTTTTCGCTGACGAATATTACCGTGTGAGTCAGAGGAAGGAAACTGGATTTGCAGTTTTCTTGTCTCATTCTCTCTGCCTGTCTGCATGTCCGTCTCCCTCTCCCTCTCTCTCTCTCTCTCTCTCTCTCTCTCTCTCTCTCTCTCTCTTTCTCTATCTCCTTTTTCTGTCTGTCTTTCTGCCTTTTTGTCTCTTTCTATCTCTATTTGTTTCTCTGTCTCTCTCTCTCTATCTATCTATCTATCTATCTATCTATCTCTATCTCTCGGTCTGTGGGTTGTGTGTATTTACCGCAACAACAACAACAACAACAACAACAACAACAACAACAACAAAACACACACACACACACACCTCTGTCCCCACCCTTACACCCACTCCTACTCACCCACCCTTTCCCTTATCCACCCGCAGATAACCTACAAAAATATCCGGCCATCGTAACTCGGGGTGATAGAGAGGGCCCTTGCAGGACTCGAAAGATTTCCTGCAAGACTCCTTCAGCCCCGCATCCTACTGGCTGAAGATGCCTCGGGGGAGGGGAGGGAGGGAAGGGTGTGTGGGGGAGGGTTTATGGAGGAAGTAGTGGGGTTTGTGGGGGAGGGAATGGGGTGTGTAGGTTGGAAGGGGAGGTAGAAGTGTGTGGGAGATGGAGGGAGTGTAAGTTGTTTGGGGATGGGAGTGGGGTTTGTGGGGGAGGGGAGATAGGGGTGTCTTGAGGAGGGGAGGTAGGGGAGTGGGGAGGAGCTGGATGTGTGGGAGAGGGGAGGAAAGGGGGGAATGGAGGAGGGAGTGGAATGCTTGAGGAAGGGGAGGTTGGGGTTCGTGGGGGAGGAGAGGAAGGGGTGTCCTGGGATCAGAGGTAGGGCTGTGTGGAAAGGGGTGGGGTGTGTGGGCGAGGGGAGGAAGGGGGTGTGTGGGAGAGGAAGTGGAATGTGTGAGGTGGTAGATGAGGTGGAAGGGGAGGGAGTGGGGCGTGCGAGGTTGTGGAGGGAAGGGTGGAAGGGAGGTAAGGGGGGTGTTGGGTGGTTGTCGCCCACTCGATGCGGGTCCTTCTGCTCGTCGAGTTGGCGGCGGCAAATTTATTCACGGTCTCTCCGTCTCAAAGGGTGATGTACGGGCGGGAGATGAGCGTGCCTTGTCGGTCGGTTGGGCTTCGTTTGTGGGCGGTTTGAGGCGTACAAGGTCGCTTGTGTTTGTTTTGTGTCGTTTGTGGTTGGTGTTTTGAAGTAATTTGCCTCACATTCTTCGTGGTGTGATGTTTGATTACTCTTTTCTAATGTTTCGGACGGAAGTCTCGAGAAGTGCTTCGCTTTGAGTTTCATATTGCTTATGATGTTTGCTTTGTTTTCCATTTGATGCTCCGAACATTCATATTTTATTGAATATTCCTATTCTGTCAAGACTCGAATCCAAGCACTCCAATGCAATGAAGGATTTGTTGGGTTTGTTTTTACGGAAAGGTTCTTGGTTTCCTGTGGAATGACATCCGATTCCACAGCGGCTCCTTCGATGATTCAGGGGTTTTACTTGTTCGTTTTACAAATTGCAGAGCGCGCGCGCACAGACACACACACACAAACACACACATACACACACACACGATATATAAGAAAGAAAGAAAATTTTTATATATATATATATATATATATATATATATATATATATATATATAACCTTTTAAGCTGGTCTAGCGTGTTGGGAGGGGGCGGAGGGGGGTAGGGAGTGAGCTGCATATTGCTGTGGTGATATTTGCCGCCGGCTCGGAATCCAGCCATCACGAGGCTGTCACTCTTTCATACGCTGTGGATGATAGATAGGATAGGATTTTTTCTATGTAGACATTAAAAGAAAAGGAAGGAGTACTTTTCTTTCTTTTACATGAATGAAGGGAATTTTGAAGTTTTCGACGTGGGGACATTAAAGTGGAACAAAGCAAGATAATAAGTAAGATACAGATGTGTAGCTGGATTTTTTTTTTATTTTATTTTTTTTTTTATAAACCTGCCTAGTTAAAGGAAGTGATGAAATGGGATAGAAAACAAATATTGTGGATAGAGGAAGCACAATGAAGAGAGGAGAAACAAAGAAAAAAAAGGAGCGCGGGAGATTTATATAAATTTTAGTCTCAATTTCTTGAACATTTTCCTACTTTAATTTCCGTTTTCCATATTTGATATAGTGTCAGCCCCCAGAGTAATATGCAAATCGCAAGTAAACATTTATTGTTAATGGTTATTGCATATTTTGCTCGCAGAGTTTGCGTTTTGTATAACTTAAAATTCATCAAAATCATCAAGCTTATTACTTTTTCTTTAAAAAGTATTCAGCTTAAAACCGTGGTTTATAGGGTTTAAAGATATGAGTAGAAATTATTATGTGGGTTGCGCCACTGAAATCGAAAAGCGCAGTGTAAATAACTGATAAATTCCGGCATTTAAGACAGAATTCCCGAGATGAAATTCAGAACCCGTTCAAAGATTTCCCTCCCGTTATTTTCGGTCGGAGGGAAATCTTGTAATTTTCCCAACTCGGGAATCGCTCAGGAGTAAATTCCATAGTCACAGGAATTCACATCGACTCCCGTGAAATATTCTACGCCCTCCATGCATGCGCTATATAGAGAGGCCGATGTATATACAACATACGCACACACTTTGTCTGTTGGTCTGTCTCTTTCTCCTTCGCTTCCTTACGCTTGCTGTTTGTCTTGTTTATCTCTTTCTCTTTCTTTTTTCTTTATCTTTCTCTTTCTCTTTTTATTTGTCTCTCCTTCTCTCTGTCAATCAATCAGTCAGTCTGTCTCTCTCTCTGTATCTCTCTCTCTCTCTCTCTCTCTCTCTCTCTCTCTCTCTCTCTCTCTCTTAACAATACTAGAGAATATGCATTAAATATGTTCGTCTTTACCTCTCCCTTTTGATAGTGAAGCCTCATAGGTTTTCCTCATCCTCCCGCAGGTGATTCTGAAGGGAAAGTGAAGACGCAAACCTTTATCTCTCGGTAAGAGATAAAATTTCAAATCCGATGGGGGGGGGGGGGTAGAAGCAGGTGGGGTACATATTAATGACAGACGAAGCACCAGATGTCGGTTACGTGATGGAGGTGAAGAAGTGAAGAAAGGGATGAGACGAGGTTGAAAGACAGGCAGGTGAGAAGAAAAAGAGAGAACAGAGAGAAGAAATGAATACGTGAGACGAGAAGGAAAAACAGGGAGAAGATATGTAAAAGACAGATAAAAGAGATATGAATCGATCAAAATTAGTCGCAAGAGAAATGCTACAAAACCATTTTTTCTGTGTGTTTAGAGGGGAAGGCAAGGAAACGAGAAGAAAAAGATATAAATGAGAGATATGGATCGACTTGTTATTTTCCTGTGTGAGTGTGCTTAGAAGGAAAGGCAAGGGGATGAGAGGAAAAAGTTGGATAAGAGAAATGGACAAGAAGATAGAAGAGGTATATATAAATAGACCAAGAATACCTTTTTCTGTTCTGTTGAAGAGTTTAATCCTTAGGCGAGGAAACTGGACACGATTACTTGAGTGAGCACTGCGTCCTCACTGCAAGAAGGGTGATTCTCGTCAGCTCTCAATTCAGGGTGATGGGCCAGGACCGCTGAGGCCGAGATTAAGGGCGTACCGCGGTGGGGGAGCGAGAGCACATCGGCCGGGCGCTTTTCTGGCGTGAAAGAACTCGGGAGGGAAAGATTAAGGAAGTGTAACAGAACGGAGGCGGTTTTTTGCATGGCTGATTCTTGGCTGCTCTTTGTGGCTCGGGTAGATGGATGGCTAAGTGCTGTAATTGTTAGTTATTTGTTTATTATTAATATAATAGTTCGCACACACACACACACACACACGCACGCACGCACGCACGCACGCACGCACGCACGCACGCACACACACACACACACACACACACACACACACACACACACACACACACACACACACACACAGCACACACACACACACACACACACACACACACACACACACACACACACACACACACGCCGCGCACGCACACACGCACGCGCACACGCAAACACACAAACACGCACGGAGGGAAGGAGGAGGAGAAAGAGAGGGAGAGAGAGAGAAAGAGAAAGGAAGAGGAAGAAGGGAGAAGAGAGGAGAGAAAGAAGGGAGAAGAGAGGAGAGAAAGAAGGGAGAAGAGAGGAGAGAAAGGAGAGAGAGAGAGAGAGGGAGAGGAGACAGGAGAGGAAGAGGAAGAGGGGAGAGGAGAGAGAGAGAGAAAGAGAGAGAGAGAAATGGTGCAAATGTAAAGGAAAAGTCAGATCACAGAACCCTCACCAGCAAATTGAAGTAATTGCTGACATGGTGATATGAAAGATTTATCATGAATTGGGTTAGAAGTATTGATAAGTGTGGTCGTGGTGATGAGGACGATTTGATAATGGTAATGGTAATGATAATAACGACCGCGATGAGGGTGGTGATGGTAGTTATGATGATATTGATGAATGCGATTAGGGTTATAGTGATAATTATTATTATGAAAATAAGGATAATGATGATGATGGTAAAAGTAGCAACAAAACATAACTGAAAATCGAATTTGACGGTAAAGGAAAGAAATGACTACACCAAAAGCAAGAAAAGAGGAATATAGTCCCGACAGTTCACCGACCTTTTTGGAGAGCATAGCCCGAGGGAATGAAATGTTTTCCTTAATCGTCCGAAAAATAAAGGAACGAAAGACAAAATATTCTGGTTCGTTTCGACTCCACACCACGAGGGAGAAGAGAGGAGATGGGAAAGGGGAGGATAAAGAAGGAGCCATGGGAAAGAAAAGGGGAAATGTGTGTTTGAGGGAGGTAGGAAAGAGGTGGGATAAGGAGAGGAGTGGAAGAGGAAGGAAACAAGGGAGGGGAAAGAGAGGGGAAGAAATGGGAAAGGAAAAGAGACTTAAAAAATAGTATAGATAGAGAAAATAATCAGAAAATTTAATTTGTTTACAAAAAAGCGAGAGACAGGAAGAAGAATGAAGGGAGTCTTAAAGAGGAAAAAAAACGAAAGAAAAACAAACCTTACAAAGGGTGATAGAGAAAGAAGCACATAAGAAAACGAAAAGAGAAAATTGAGAGAAGACAAAGGAAAGTGCAAGACTGAAGAATAAACAGAGAGAGAGAGAGAGAGAGGGAAAAGGAGATAGAGAAGGAGAATGGGAGAGTGAGAGGAAGGATGAAAGAGAGGCGGAAGGAGGACTAGAAAAGAGAAAGGGTGAGGGGGATGAGAGAGAGAGAGAGGGAGACAGACAGACAGGCAAAGAGAGAGACAAAAAAGAGCTGAAAAATGAAAAGAACATAAGCAGAAAAAATGACGATTAGGAGACAAAGAAAAAGGAAAATGCAAATCAGAGAAAGGGAAGCAAATGAGACGGTAAAAGAAATCTCCTTCGCTTTAACCCCAAAGGACGTTCATTAGTCCGCCCAGCGCTTCCTCAGCCACTCCTTCGCGCCACGTTTTCTCTCTCTCTCTCTCTCCCTCGTTCTTTTTTTCATCTCGTGCATCCGTTCTTCTTCTTCTTCGTGCTGTGTTTCTTGGGGAATATCGGTTATGATTGGATTTCCATGGCATTTTTGTTCTATTTTTTATGATTTTTGCCTTTCGCGCTTTTTTCCTCTTCGGGCCGTTTAAAAAATGAAAATGTTAGTAAGCGCGCACGCGCACACACACACACACACACACACACACACACACACACACACACACACACACACACACACACACACACACACACACACACACACACACACACGGCCCATTCCATTAATTTCCTACAAACAATAATTGACACCAAATTTTAAAAGTTGTATCAAATCTTTGTCCTCCGAAAAGCGAACATCGCGTCTATTGGATTGTCGAGGTTTTGAACTTGAGAGGAACGTCAGGTGTTTGAAAGAATATTACCGTAAGATCGCTTAGTTCATAGAAAAAGATGTAGAGGTTGGCCAAGCTGACGCAGGGGACATGTCATGGAACATACGGAATAAGCCGCGGGATGATGCGGTAGGGTGGCCAGTTCCTTTTCGCCCCGACTTTGACCCTAACAAGCTGGCTTTAGCGTGTTAGTACTTACTCAAAGCTGAGTCGACTGAAAGGGGCGACAGGGCACCTACCCGGGACCTTGCGACTGCAAAGCCAGCACTCTACTACTGAGCTATGCCACTTCGGCATTAGCACTCAGTTGCAGGAAAGCGCACAGGGAGACCCATCGTTACAAGGATGAACGCTGATAGTTGGTGGAGCTTTATAATTCGGTCATTCTGTACTGTGGAGGAAGACAAGGTATTACTATGAGAGTTGTACTCGCAGGCAAAATGGGTCTACTGAAATAACGAAAAACAAAAAAGGATGAAAAAAGACAAATGCTATAAAGCAAAAAGAGGATAAATGGCAGTCACATACGACTTTGCGAGAGTCTAGCATGTTCGGTCTGAATGGGCTCCGCTTGTAGAGGAGGCGAAGGGCAGGAGGAAGGCGAAGAAAGCGGAAGAGGGAGAAGAGGTAAAAGAGAAGATGAAGAACAGGGGTGAGGAGAAGGAGGGGGCGAAGGAGAAAAAAGAAGAGGAAGGGGGTGAAACATAAGAAAAAGAAGTAGGAGGAAGTGAAAAACAAGAAAAGAGATAGGGGTAGTAGGAGGTGGCGATGAAGGATCAAAAGAGGGGAAAGAATGAGGCGATGCAGAAGAAAAGAAAGGAGAGGGAGGAGGAAGAAGAAGAAGGAGGAGGATAAGCCGAAGGAGGAGGATCAGGGGGCGAATAAGAAGAGGAATAAAGGAAGAGGAGGCGGTGCAGTAAAAAAAACAAAACATAAAAGCCTTAGAAGAGCCGCGTTCAAATGTCGCATTTTTCCTTTCTTTTTTTTACTGCCGCATCCTCCAAACACGCCACCGTACGTGAACCCCTCAGCAAACTTCACAGATAACTCGTCTTTTAGATTTTTTTTTTTTAGCACAGCACTAGCCACACATGAATCACGCCGCTGGGTTTAATGTGGACAGCGAAGCCAGCCTCCCACTCGCCTGCACTCGCCAAGAACAGCCCCCCCCCTTCCTCCTGTCTGTTATCTATCGGGCTTTCAGAGCG
>NC_051403.1:45852509-45870009 GCF_015228065.2 Penaeus monodon
TTCGCCATAATAATTCGCCTTAATAGCTACACAAGCCAGGTAGACTGCACATAATATGACTGTGATGTAGAGAGTTGCCAGGTCGCGAATAGCCTTCCTTTAATGATGTATTTTCTGCTAGTAGACAGTAAGACATCATGATTATAGCACACGGCAGACTCTTTTGTTTATAGCCATAAAGATAAAAATCGTGTGAAATTGTCTTTAAGCAGTGATTGTGTATTGTTTATTGGATCGTGTTCGTGTGCAATGTGTAATATGTGCATTCATTGCTCTCGGAAAACAGGGCTGAACAGCCGGTAAGAGGCGTTAACAGGGAATTGCTAACATTAGCAGATGCTGCTAATGTTAACGATTTATTTTTGAAATTTGTTTCGTCTCTTTGTTTACATACTAGTTGTTGTAGTTTTGCTGTTGCGTGTATTATGTGGTAATTTTCATTATATTCATGAGTATTGTTTTTTGCCATTCCTAATTTCAGAAAAAAAGGATTACTTAACAACACAGTATGTTATCCATTGTAATGCTGTGTTTATATAAATGTGTTGTTCTTTGTGTTGGTGTTTTGGTGGTGTTGTATTTGGTTGTTTATCTGAATTAATTTAATATAAATATTATATATTATATATATATATATATTTTATTTTTATTGTTGTTAGTTTTTTTTGTTGTGTGTGTGTGTGTGTGTGTGTGTTTACTTTATGAATTTATTTTACTATATTGTCTCTGCATATCCATTTTTTTTATGGAATCCTTGTTTTATTTAGAATAATTAACGTGTACATTAGTATCACACCCATTAAGGTTTTTACAATATAAATATATCTTCATTGTTATAATAAAAATAATGTTCAGATTATAATTGATTTCACTGTGAACATATAGGTACACTTTAGGCCTTATAACCTGTTCATTTCTTGTGTTTATCGTTCAGTACTAAACATTCTTCATCTTTCTATTCAACACCGATATTCTGATTTTTCCCTACTTTTAAATGTATCTACCATACTCAATTGCATCTCATTTTTTCTGATTTTTTCCCTTCTTTTAAATGTATATACCATACTCAATTGCATCTCATTTTTTCTGATATTTTTTCTACTTTTAAAATAGATATTGTAGAGATTCAAAAAGCTCCTTTAATAAGGTTTTGGTTAGATTTTGTTGAAATAATTACGTTGTGGGGAAGTTTGAAAGACTGGACTGTGCGTAACTCCTCTATATCATTAGAGATTCAAAATGCCAAACTAGAATGGAATTTAGATAGTTATTAGATAAATAAATAATATATGTGTTCGAAAGCGCAGCCGTGGAGAACCGATTGCTTAGCCCGAAGCGAGAGAGGCCGTGCAAAGCAAGGTCTATATAAGTACTTATATAGACCTTGGCGCAAAGCGCGGTGCTGGCCTCTGTGGCTCGCCGTGTCCTGTCTGAGGGGATTTCACTGTTAAGGCTATGGGGATTCACTGGTAATGATATGGGGATTTCAGTGCAGAAGCTGTGGGAATTTCATAGCTAAAGGTATAGGATTTTTCTGCAAAGCGAATTTTACTGGTAATGGTGTCGGGATTTCATTGCTAAGGATGTGGGAATTTCACTGCTTATTCCATGAGGATGTCATTGCTAAAGTTGCGGGGACTTCACTGCCAACTCTGTTGTGGTTTTCATTGCTATGGCTGTGGAGAATTCCACTGCAAATGATTTGGAATTTCACAGTTGAAGGGATTTTAACAGATGAACTAATGGCTAATGATCCCCCTACAGCTTGAGGAATGGCAGGCCTTATATACCTGCATTATTATCAAATGCTGGCAAACGCCAGATGCGAAATGTCCGTGTTGAAACCGACGTTATATAACCCCTTAGTATGTGTCGGGTTGTGATGTGCCTTCGTGTCTCGGGGCAAATTACCTCATCCGTTTAGAATTATACGAATCGAGTTTTTTCCTGTTTATTACAATACTGAGTCATGACTTCATATTCAAAGAATGTTTCAAAATCAAAATCGGATCTATTATCAGGAAGGTAACACCGAAAGACTTTAGTTCGAGTGCTGATCTGCAATAATTATACAATGCTGACTTGGGAATGGAAGGAATGATGACCTTTTCTCTATTTCTTCTCTTTTTGGTGAAATGAGAAAATGGTCTCCCCATTAATTCTCTCTCCTTTTCTCTCCCTCTCTCTTTCTCTCACACACACACTCACACACACACACACACACACACACACACACACACACACACACACACACACACACACACACACACACACACACACACACACAGTCTCTCTCTCCCTCCCCCCCTCCCTCCCTCCCTCTCTCCCTCCCCCCTCTCTCTCTCTGTTTCCTCTCCATCCTCTCTCTCTTTCTATCTCGTTGACACACACACACACATATATATAAGTGTATATATATATATATATATATATATATATATATATATATATATATATATATGTAAGTATATGTATGTATGCATGCATGTGTATATATACACACAGATACATACACATACACACACACGTGTATATTTATATATATATATATATATATATATATATATATATACATATATATATAATTATATATATATATATATATATATATATATATATATATATATTGCCGCTAATATATCACATATTTCATATCAGCAGCTGGCATATCACGTATTCTGTACACTGCGATCGGAGAGGCCTGTATGGTTTTAATTCATCTTCTGTGTTACAACCGCCGAGAAGGCCTCGGTGAGTACCACTAGGTCAACACATGGTCTGTATCAACCGTAAGAGCTGACCTGTCACAAAATGTTTGTGCGAGGGGTCGTGCCATAGGATGTGATGGCGGCTCTCCATATGATCGATGTTGGGAGAGAGTGAGATCGCGACCTAACTAATGTATAACATTTGAAGTAAAATGTTACTTGACGCTGTAGCCTGTGTATGCTTAAAGTGTGAAGGCAGTTCGAGGGGAACCTCTGTGCCGTCAAGACGCCCATAACACTCTGGAATCAGACCGTTAAGCTGATATTCTGACGTATGCGTATGTATCCAATATTTGTAGAAGGTTCTTTATTATACAGTCTAATATACATTGTTATTTAGTTGCTTTGTATATTATGTGCATTTTACAATCTATGTATTAATTAACAGGTTTGATCACTACTGAATAAACCTTAAGCGAGTGCTATGCAGTGGTATCAGTCACCCCACACCCAATGGCAATCATAGGCGTTCTTCGGCGGCCATATATATATATATATATATATATATATATATATATATATATATATATATATATACATATATATACATATATATACATATATACATATATACATATATACATACACACACACACTCACACAACAACATACATACATACATACATATATACATACATACATACATATATATATATATATAATATATATATATATATATATATATATCCCTCACCCTTCCCTCCCTCTCTCTCTCTCTCTCTTTCCTCTCCATCCTCTCTCTCTTTCTCTCTCGTTCACACACACATAAGTGTTATATATATATATATATATATATATATATTATATATATACACATATACACACATATAAATATATACATACACACACACTCACTATAAGATGTGGATAATTCTATTTCTGTTACAGGATGTGGATAATTCTATTTCTATAACCAGTGGACCACGTGGCTGTTTTCCACGTGGATCCAAATGTCCCAAATAAGAACCACCCGCTCAGCGAGGGCGGAGGTCACATTTTATATCTGACCTCGTTTGACCGGGAGTTCGTGTGAAGCTACCGACGCGGTAGGGTCACCTCTCGCCTCCCTCCGGGGGAGTTCGTGTCAAGCGACCAGCGCGGTAGGTCAGCTCCGCCCTCTCTCCGGGCAGCTGACCGTGGCCTCCACGCGGCGCTTTTGACCCTTTAGACAAGTCGTAGCGTCGTCGTAGCGTGTGTTCACCCCTTTTACGTGTGTTTTGCGTCCCTGTCAGCCACTGTCCTAGAGTACCGATAGCCGTTAAATCTGGTGGCAGGGTGGCGCTGCGTCCTTCCGGCTCGCAGCATGAACGCAAATCTCCGAAGAAAATCCGCTCGACCGCTTCAAGACATGGCTAAGAAAAAAAAAAACACGTAAGTACACGTTTGGGCCCCTTTCTTATTTCTTTTCCCTTCCTTCTCCCATACATGTGTTAAGCCGTTGTTTTTTGTTGGGTTAAAAGGTGCTAATGACAGCAAATGGCACGTTCTCCACTATTCTTCCACCTCAGATCGTATTTCCGTGCGATCGAGTATGTGATCAATAAACATGAATAGCGTTCGTTAGTAAAGTAATTAATTATTTTCTCTCGTTTTTAGAGATTTATATTGTTTCATCTGCAACGAATTTAACGCGTTCGTGATTTTATCTTATCACGAATACCATTTCATTTTATCTCGTTCCTAACCCTCGCCCCCCGACCTGACCGTCCCTTTTCTTTCTTTTGCGGTCACTTTGGATTAGAAAAAGGTTATTTTCCTGTCTTGACCTACCTCACTTTCTCTTTTCCCGGTGGGTGGCGGCGTGGGTAGGGTCAGATGACCACTTGGTTCCCTCTAATTTGGAAGCAAACATATCATTGTTACATTGCTTTTTGGTGACACGTTCTATCGGCGCTAGAGCGAAGCAGGTAACAAAATTGTATTATTTGGATATAGCGTAGGATCTTCCCCCTTATCATAGTGCACAGGATTGCCCGATATTGCCCCGGGGTTGCGTAAACGCCTAATAGATCTGCGCTCCGTTGTTCGAAAGTAGGTGCAATAAACCGAAGTTATTCGTTTGGCACCTTTTGAGTCAGTGTGACCCGCGGTTAGTCCGTTAATTAATGTAGGACTAGGGTTTAAGCTAGAATCATTATTCGCTTATTAATCACACCTTTCTCACCCTCCTCAAGTCGCTTGCATGTTTTGGGTACCCCCCAAGCGTTTGTGTGATTCGTGAATTATATATCCTTCGGGAATTTTGCGTATTTGGGTATAGGATCCCCCCGTTATTGAGTTTTATTGAAGTCTGACGTGCAAAGCTAGACATGTACCTCGGCAGTTCAGATTTCTGACCCCGAGAAGATTTGCTTGATAAAAAAAATTGGCGAATATTTTTTTCATGTCACCATTCATTCATGCGTACATTCTGTCGCATATCATTATATGTTGAATTCAATATGGTAGTTGAAATAATCTTAAATAGCTAGCATTGCTAATTTACTTCAGTTTTGTTATAGTGAACGCTAATATTCGTGTTTGTGATTCATTCTCTGTGTGAGGTCACTCTCCCTTCCCTCTCATTAACGCTAGCTGTCACTCACACACGCATACACACACACATTCAGCTCACTCACACACACAGGATAAAAGACACTGACCCTTTTCATTGTCTTAGTGCCGGCGTAAAGATTTATCTCTTTAGCCCGCAATTTTGTCTGTTGCTGTCTGTGTACAAGTTACATCTATTTCTTATCTGTATGACGACTATGGTTCAAATAGATCTTCGCGGATCGCCGATGTCGTTCCCTTATCTATTCTCATATCTATCAGAGATGGTTGGTAGTTCAAATAGGTCTATGCGGACCGCTACTGACATCTCCCTCTTCTATTTTTTCTTTACCTTTGTGAAAATAAAACATAAAATGAAAAAAAAAGACAAAAATAAGTTAAAAACCAACATTAAAAACCGTAAATTGTTATGAATAACCGGCTAGTGGTAATTACCACCCCATCTTCTCTGTTGCCTTTCTTTTTCTCTTACTCTGGCCCTTACGTGTATGATCTGGCTCCCCGACTTTATATTGCAGTCGGACCGACGCGGCACCGAAGGAGAACCTGCTACAGTTCCGGTCACCTTAGGATGCCGTGGGAAGGACGTCATCGAACATCGCCATAGGCCCGCGGACCGAGATTTTCGTCAGAAAAGGTGTTACGCCGTCCCATTGTAGTGGACGGGCGTTGCCTGCCGGACTCCCCGTAGATCCAGCGAACCAGCACCTTTGCCGCAGGTACCAGTCGCCCCAGAATGCTGTGCATAGGCGACGCCTGGCGGACGCCTGCAGATCCGGTCAACTCCAGGAGCTCGTAGCGCAGGTATAAGCCGCCCCGAGATGCCGCCCCTGCCCCGACGCCCGTAGATCCGGACGAAGATTACGAGGACGTGTGGACGCGAGAAGGACCTGGACGAGATCTGTGAGGACGTGTGGACGAGGACGCCGCCGAGTTAGGCCTGGGCCAGGACTACGAGGAGGTCAAGACGAATCTGAAGTCAAGGAGGACCTGTGCGAGACTTTCGAGGACGTGTGGATAATCGAGGACGAGCAGATTACACCAGGGACCAGGAGGATGAGGACAACATGGACGAGCAGCCACGAAGTTGAACCAGGACGACGCACGAGAACGAGACGACCAGCCAAGTTAGGTCACCCTTGAAGGCGCCTCGAGGGCGAGGCGCGAGTAGGTGGCCGAGCAATATAAGATGTGGTTAATTCTATTTCTGTTACAGGATGTGGATAATTCTATTTCTATAACCAGTGGACCACGTGGCTGTTTTCCACGTGGATCCAAATGTCCCAAATAAGAACCACCCGCTCAGCGAGGGCGGAGGTCACATTTTATATCTGACCTCGTTTGACCGGGAGTTCGTGCTAAGCTACCACCGCACTAAGGTCAGCTCCGCCCTCTCTCCGGGCAGCTGACCGTGACCTCCGCGCGGCCCGATTATAACTAGACATGTCTTGTGTGTTTTATACTGCGTGGTGTCAACTCTCAGAAATAAAGAGTCAAGCCGAATACCAGTATCAATACCCCTGCAAGCCAATGTAATTGGGTTCTATACCCGTTATACTCACACAAAACATACATACATACATACATATATATATATATATATATATATATATATATATATATATATATATATATATATATATATATATATCCCTCACCCTTCCCTCCCCTCTCTCTCTCTCTCTTTCCTCTCCATCCTCTCTCTCTTTCTCTCTCGGTCACCACACATAAGTGTGTGTAATATATAATGTATATATATATATATATATATTATTATATATAAATATATATATATATATCTATAATATATATATTATATATATATATATACTGTATGTACTATACTATATGTATATCTATATATATATATAGTATATATTATATATAATATATATATGTATATATATATGTATGTATCTATATATATCTGTATATATATATGTATTATATATATAATGATTATATATATATATATAATATATATATAAATATATATATATATATATCTATAACATACAACCCTGAGAAAGCTCTGAGAAAACTGAACTGTAAGCCCTCCTCACAGATGACTGCAGTCCAATCAGCGGATGGACGGATCATCTCAGATCATGTTGGGGTTCGTGAACGTTGGGCTAAGTATTTTGAACGGTTGTACCAGGTAGACCCTCCAACAGTTAGCTTGGATGCAAGTAATGTCACAGTGCCTGTGCCGGACCCACCCATCAGCGAGGAACCTCCTACCCTAACAGAGGTTAGGCTGGCAATTTCCAAGCTGAAGAGTGGGAAAGCTGCAGGCATATATGATATCCCTGTTGAACTGCTAAAGGCTGGGGGTGAACCTATGGCTCGGGGCCTGCATACAGTCCTGACTGCCATCTGGCAGTCTGGTACCATTCCCCCTGACCTGCTGAGGCGCGTGGTCATCCCTCTCTGGAAGGGGAAGGGGATCGCTGGGACTGTAGTAACTACAGTGGCATTACACTGCTCAGCATACCAGGCAAGGTTCTCGCCCACATTCTTCTGAAACGGATCCGCAGCCACCTACTGAGGCATCAGAGACCGGAGCAGTCTGGATTTACTCCTGGCAAGTCCACAATAGACCGTATACTAGCACTTCGAGTAATTGTGGAACGCCGTCCTGAGTTTGGTCATGGGTTGCTTGCAGCCTACATCGACCTCAAGAAGGCGTTTGACTCGGTGCATCGGGAATCGCTATGGGAGATCCTGAGGCTCAGGGGAATTCTGACACAGATTATTAGTCAAATAGCAAGCCTTTATACTGGTACTGAAAGTGCTGTAAAGTGTGGTGGGGGTCTGTCGAACTTCTTCCCTCTTAATTCAGGGGTGAGGCAAGGCTGTGTCCTTGCACCAACACTTTTCAACACCTGTATGGACTGGATAATGGGCAGAGCTTCTAGTCAAAGCCAGTGTGGAGCAACACTAAGCAATATTAATGTCTCAGACCTTGACTTTGCTGACGATGTTGCCATCCTATCTGAGTCCTTGGAGTCATTGCGGCGGCTCTTGATGCATTTAGCAATGAGGCAAAGCCCCTAGGCCTAGAGGTCTCCTGGACCAAGACCAATATTCAGGACCTTGGGGGCCCGTTAGGGGAACCCGTTCAGTCAATCCATGCTTGCAGCGAGGACGTTGAAGTTACAGAAAGTTTTACATACCTTGGTAGCGTAGTCCATATCTCTGGGTTGTCAGACAAGAAAGTCAGTAGACGGATTGGTCTGGCAACAGGAGCCATGAACTCGATCAACAAGAGCGTTTGAAGATGTCGGTACCTATGCAAAAGGATCAAGCTGCGTGTCTTCAAGGCCTTGATACTGCCAGTTTTGCTCTATGGAAGCGAAACCTGGACGCTATCCAGTGTCTTGGACACCAACTCAGGCTATATGGCCACCTAGCTCGTCTCCCTGTGGACGACCCTGCCCACCAGGTTGTCTCTCTGCAAGACAACCCTGAGTGGAGGAGACCTGAGGGACGACCTAGGAGATCATGGCTTGGGCAGCTCGACAAGACCTGTCGCGAGGAATTAGAGATGGGCCATGGGCCTGCCTGGAGACTCGCCTCGAGGGATCCTCGTGGCTGGAAGCGAAGGGTGGATGCAGCCATGCGCCCGCGTCGGCGTTAGCCCCTTGATGATATATATATATATATATATATATATATATATATATATATATATATATATATATATATATATCCTGATGGGCGGACGCTTCCTCCTGGACTTCTCTCCTGAGTGTCCTACTTTGACCCTGGAGTGCCCGGTAACGCCCCAAGTCATGACCTGGCCGCCCTTCCAGGAGATGAGCATTAACGGCACCAGCCTGCAGCTCTTGCTTGACACGAGCTCTGACGGGTTCCTGACTGGTCCCTTGGGCTTAGCCGAGAGGCTCCATCTGCCCCTCATGAACATCAACCACCACAACCGCTTCATGACCAGTCAGAACGGGCGGGTGTTGATCGAGTGGAAAGTGAACGTGTCACTCTGGCCGGGTTTGGCCGCGAGATGACGGGCTCTTTTGTAAGCTACCTTATCCCCGGCGACATCACGGTGGTGGGCATGCAGTTCCTGACGGGCGCGCGCATTGTGTACAGTGCGTAGGGCCTCTGGAGCGTCACCTTCCCGGAGCGGTTAGGTGAGGACTGCGAAAGGGAAGAGGTAGACTCATTCACGCACTGTATCTCTTCCCCTGTTGCCGTAAATTACCCTGAGATAACTCCTATTACTCCAGTTACCGAAAATCTTCCAATACAAAAAATACGCCCAAGTCCCTCCACCCGCTGCCCCTTCCCAGGAGGGCGTCCCCATGTTCGATGTTGCATTGTACAATCCCCCCCCCCCCAGTTACCCTGTCGCAAGAAGAGCCACATGAAGCATGTCCACTTCCCTCTTAACGCAAACCATGTTACGACCTCAACTCCAGCCACGTAAAATAACCTCTCAGGAACTCCCGTTATTCCAGGGACCAGATATAACCCCTCAGGAAATTCCTTCACTCCATCTACCGGCTATAATAATGCCCCAGTATGAACCAAGATTGAGGCCGTGGTCGCCGAGTGGTTAGATCATCGGACTCAAGACTGTCTCGACGGCAATCTGAGTTCGAGGGTTCGAGTCACCGACCGGCGCGTTGTTCCCTTGGGCAAGAAACTTCACCTCGATTGCCTACCTAGCCACTGGGTGGCCAAGCCAGCCCAAGTCAGTGCTGGTCCCAAGCCCGGATAAATAGAGACAATGATTACCTAAAAAGGTAACACCGGCACTCTCCGTGGAAAGGAACTGGGGACCCTACCACGTACTCACTCCAATATCATCACAACATGAAAACTACAATTAAGTATCATGCTGTGACCACGGCGGCTCAGACATGAACCTACCGTTAAAAGAAGAAGATACATACATATATATATATATATATATATATATATATATATATATATATATATATATATAACGTATGTATGCATGTGTATATATACACACGCACGCACACACACACACACACACACACACACACACACACACACACACACACACACATATATATATATATATATATATATATATATATATATATATATTTATATGTATATGTATATATGTGTGTATATATGTATATAATCAATAAATATTCCTTTCATTAATCATTCCTGCATCGGGTAATATATTTCCGGTGGAACAGATTAAGTCAAAGACTTAGAACCTCAGAGCGCGTGACAGAACGAAAGTAGTTTTGACATATATGTTAGCACGATAAGTTTAGTAGTTTGTAAAAGAGACCGTAAAGAAATTATTAAAAAAAGTGGAAGACGAAAGTGAACTAACTTTTTTTTGTCATCTTTTCGCGACATAATTTTCGTTTTGGTAAAAAAAATTTTTTTTGAGAGATACACACAAACGAAAAACTAAATTGCTGTCATATGAAGTTGTCCATTTTTTGTTCCACAGTTTAGGACTGAAACTTTATAATCGCATTAAGGGGTTTTTAACGTTATTGTTTGTTTTTAACCTGGTGATTTATTGTTATTATTATTGTTTAATAATATTAATCATATTAATAATAAACTAATTAATTGTTACTATTATTATGAAAATAATAATAATAATTATTATTATTGTCATTGTAGTTATTATTGATATTGATAATATTGTTACTATTGTATTATAATTGTTATTTTTGCTGTATTGTTATTTTTATTGTTATTATTATTAATATCAATATTATTATTTTTTAATTAATGTCAATATCATTATTATTATTATTATTATTATTATTATTATTATATTGTTATTGTGATTATTATTATTATTATTATTATTATTATTATTATTATAATTATTAATCATTATCATTATCACGAACGTAATTCTCCTCCTCATCATCATCATCACCATCATCACTACCATTGCTATCACTATCAAAATCACCACCATTAATATCATCATAATCATCATCATCGCCATCACTATCACCACCATCACTATCATGTCCACTATCATCACCATTATCACCACCATCATCACTATCATCACCATCATCATCGCCATCACTGTCATCACCATCATCATCGTCATCACCACCACCACATCACTGCCAGCATCCTTGTCATCATTCCTGCTTAAACAAAAGCGATCCAAGACTTTTTAAGGCATTATGGCCCGTTTGTTTACGAGAGTTACTGAACTTACCGAAGTGAGTCGACACACCTCTTGATAAGAAAGGCCTATTTTACCTTCAAAATCTTTCGCAGGTTGAAGTTAGCAGCCATCGAACTCTTAGATTTGCTAAGTTGCGTACTTGGAAATCTTGTCTTTAAGATATTCCTAATCCGGTTTAAATGTGGGGTATGATGGACACTTTCTGTTGTCAAAAAAATCACATTCCCCCGGTGCGATGCGTTACAAACAGGACAAACTCATGATTTACTGCAACGATTCCCCGGGATCGGTCGTCAAGCTAACAACGATCACGGACTCACGCACGAAACACAGCAAGCAAACAGCGATTAAATCATATTCCATATTTTTTATTTTCGTTAAATATACAGTATACGTCATAGTCTAGATTTTATATTAATACACAACGCTACTGCGCATAAATATACACAAACACACACACACACACACACACACACACACACACACACACACACACACACACACACACACATACACATACACACACACACATTTACAGTTTAATTCCATACACTTAGAGTTTATGCTTTTTTGCATAAACACATTTACATATGGTCTACACGATATATAACGCCGCGGTGGACGAGTGGTTAGAGCATCGGACTCAAGACTGTCACGACGGCAATCTGAGTTCGAGGGTTCGAGTCACCGGCCGGCGCGTTGTTCCCTTGGGCAAGGAACTTCACCTCGAATGCCTATCTAGCCACTGGGTGCTGGTCCCAAGCCCGGATAAAATAGAGAGAATGATTACCTAAAAGGTACTCTCCGTGGAAAGGAACTGTGGACCCTACCACGCACTCACTCCAAGAGCATCACAACCTGAACAAAACAATTAAGTATCATGCTGTGACCACGGCGGCTCAAACGTGAACCTACCTGTTAAAAAAAATGAAAACACGATATATATAAAAGCATATCGATGTAAGTTTTCATTATGTGTCGTTTTAACTGGAAAAACATTTTACTTAAAATAAAAGTATTTTCTGAGCTCAAGACCATGTAATAGGAGTAGGAGGTGTAGGGAGAGGAGAAGGAGGAGGAGAAAGAAGAAAGAGAAAAAAAGAAAGAAGAAGAAAGGGAGAAAGAAAGAACGAAAAAAAATGATAAGAAAGAGGAGGAGGAGGAGGAAAAGGAATAGGATCAGGGGGAGGAGGAGGAAGAGTGGAAGGATATGGAGGAGGAGGACGATAACGACGACGGAGAAGAGGAGGGAGATAGAAGGGAAGATGAGGAAAATAAAGAGAGAAAGAAAAGAATAAGAAGGAAAAAGAGAAAGTTAAAAAAGAAGAAGACGAAGGAGAAGGAAGAAGAGGAGAAGGAGAAACAACAAATAGCGATGCAGAAAGAAAAGCAGAAACAGAAGGGCAAGTGAAAAAAAAAAAAAAAAAAAGCGAAGGAGGAGTCAGAAGCGATGCGCAATAAAGACAAGAGCAGTCTCGGGAATCGTCAAAAGGTTGCTATTACCGCTAAAAGTTTCGTTTTTTGCTCCGGCGAGACTCTCAGCCCAGCACTCACGGATATCTGTTACTTCGTTACGTGCGGGAAAACTTCGGCTTGCCAGTCGGCTGGACCCGAAAGTGGTTCGCTGTTTCTGTCTGCCGGAATCGCCAGATCTTTCTCTCTCCCTCTCCCTGTCCCTGCCCCTGTCCCTTCCCCTTCCCCTTCCCCTTCCCTCCCCCTTCCCCTTCCCCTTCCCTCCCCCTCCCCCCTCCCCCTCCCCCTCTCTCTCCTCTGTCCCTTTCTCTCTCTCTCTCTCTCTCTCTCTCTCTCTCTCTATATATATATATATATATATATATATATATATATATATATATATATATATATATATGTGTGTGTGTGTGTGTGTGTGTGTGTGTGTGTGTGTGTGTGTGCGTGCGTGCGTGCGTGCGTGAATGTGCGTGTGCCCATGCATGCATGTGTATCTGTTCGTGTATGCGCGTACATAACCATTTTATGAATAATTCTGTCCCTCTGAACTTTGCTCGTCTGGCACACGTTCGCTACTGGAACGCGTCCGATGCTTAATGGCAAAAGTCTCATCTTCTACTAAACAATAAGTGAATGACTCTGATATGGAAAAGATCCTCGTGGTAGGGGATCCCGTCTTTAAAGGGGATTTAAAAGCATTTCTGTTGCTGAATAGACCTTGCGGAATACATTTAGGCCTACTTGTGAGGCGCTGATGCTCTGGTTCTCTTCATCCGTGTATTTATAGCGAAATATGCGATTCTACTAGCTTTCGAGGCAAAGAGCTTTTTAATCCTAGTAATTAATTTCCGGAATGGGAAACGGCAATAAGGTTTAAAATTTTAAAAGGATTAATTCTGATTCTCGCACGTAGTTTGTATATGCATGTAGTTTAAAACGCTTTATGATTGGATCAGATTATTTTAGCTTTATGTTGAATATTATTGGTTCTGCGTTTTCGGAACAGCGACTAATTTATTCTGTATATTCGGGTTTCTAGAATAGACATTGGGGTAGATTCTTAACAGTTTCCTTCTTCTTCTTCTTCATCTTCGTCTTCCATTTCTCCTTTTCCTTTTCCTTCTCTTCCTCCTCCTCCTCCTCTTCTTCCTCCTCCTCCTCTTCCTCCTCCACATTTTCCTTCTTCTTCCTCATCGAGTAACAGACGAAATCCGTGGTAACGAAATGCCAAGACATCATTCTTGTCCGTAGACGTTTGTGCGTCCTCTTTTGGTAACAGACAGCCAGTTATCAAAAATACCAACGGAAGTAATCCTCAAACGGGCGCATTGGGCACAAAACACCAGCTCTACGCACGCCATTAAGTACATTTATGTGCTAGAGCGCCGTATTATGCTTATTATTAAAGCGAGGAAGACACGTGTAGGGCCTGTGTTTTATTGGCTACATAACGCTAGGCTCATTACGGAATGCAGAGCCAACTGCGAAACGATTATTCCAGTTCTTCTAATTACATTTATCTCTCGTTTCTACTTCGAGCACTTTTTTGTTTAATTTTTATTCTTTGTCTTCCTCCTTTTGCTGTTGTCGTTGCTGTTGTACTTGATCTTGTTCTTCTTTTCTTCTCCCTTCGTCTTCGCATTTTCACCGTTCCTCTCCTTTCTCACTGTCTTTTTTCTTCTATTTCTTATTATTCTCCTACTTCTCTTCCTCTTCCTTCTCCTTCTTATTATTCTCCTCCTCCTCCTCCTCCTCCTCCTCCTCCTCCTCCTCCTCTTCCTCCTCTTTCTCCTCCTCCTCCTCCTCTTCTCCTCCTCCTCCTCCTCTTTCTCCTCCTCCCTCTTCTTCCTTCTACTCTTTCCTCCTCTTCTTCCTCCTCCTCCTCTTCCTTCTTCTTCCTCCTTTTCCTTCCTCTTCTTTTCCATTTGCTTCATCTCCTCCCTCCTCAGAATGTCTGATTATTTCGGCTGAAGATCTTTTGTTCACGAAGCAGAAAAAAATCAGATGTGGTCGGGTATAAGATTATATTATGAGGATCGTTTAGTATATATTCCGTTTATAGATGATTTAATAAACTTGAGTAAACAGAGCGTCTGCTTTCCATCATTCGCAGGTTGGGGTAGAATGTTTGGCTGGTGTCGAAAAGCTTCTGCCAAATCTGTTTAGTTTGTAAATTTGAACTAGAATAGCGGAGCGGAAAAGGATATTACCGTTGCAGAAGTTAAAATGGTTTCACCTGAAATTATTGTTTAGTTTCACACTTATAGAACGGCGCTCGTGCACTCGGGCATGCCTACGTAAACGCGATTGCTAATGAACAGGAATTGCGCATACTCACGCACACACACACACACACATTCATACTGGCGCATATGCAAACGCATACTGACGCATACGTACACGCAGTCTGACGCACACACACACGCACACACACACACACACACACACACACACACACACACACACACACACACACACACACACACACACACACACACACATACACATACTCATACACATACACATACACATACACATACACATACACATACACATACACATACACATACACATACACGCACACACACACACACGCACGCGCGCACACACACACGCACACACACACACACACACACACACACACACACACACACACACACACACACACACACACACACACACACACACACACACACACACACAGAACCCTCCCTCCCTCACTCACCACTTTGGCAATATAAGAGTTATTTAGATTGAACTTTACATGTAGATTCACTCTTCCCCCACTCTCTTAGCCCCCTCCCCCCAATCACCCTGGCGCTATGAAGCTGCCTCGTACTTACCCTGGCACTCTGCAGATAGCCCCACTTACCCTGCCACGAACGTAGACTCCATAAAGGTTTTAGAAAATTTTCCGCATTCCAGTTTCGAACTCGGTACACGCGGGAGGGAGAGAGAGAGGGAGAGAGAGAGAAAGAAGGAGGGAAAGAGAGGGGAAGGGAGAGAGAGAGAGAGAAAAGGGAGAGGGAGGTTGAGAGAGAAAGAGAGAGAAAGGGAGAGGTTGAGAGAGAGAGAGCAAGCGATTGAGAAAGAAAAAGAGAGAGAATGGAGGATCTAGCTCCATCCAGGACCGGACCGAGACAGCGTGGGCGGCACAGGCATTCAGAGCCGTTAGCAGGAAGGGCGGCCGATCCATTGAGATAACCCGGCATGTTATATCCGAGAAATGAGGACTGAGAAAATACCACTGAATATGCCGGTATTAGGAAGCTATACCCGTGGTTTTGTGTGTCCGATCGATCGAGTGTGATAGTTAGGTTTTCTCTGATGGGTGTAATTCCGTAATGCACATACGGCCTGCTCTAGATATTTCTGATATAGATTTTTTTTTTCTGATACAGATATTTATGATATATATATACACCGCATATTGATATTTATATTTTATTCCCACTGTTCTAATTCTCATTTAGCTTGTCTTGGTAATTCCATTCGACAGCTAATTACCAATACATAGACAGATGAACAGGTAAATAAACAAATAGAAGTCTGTAGGTCTCTCTAAGGCAGACGACGCCGTAAAGTTTTGACGAAGATAAGCTGATTAAGGGCAGTTAATCTTAGGGCCGCATCATTAGAAAGACTGGGTGGCAAAAATCTCTGGTGATTAAAATGCGGTTATCGATCAATCTGTGTGTGCGTGCGCGCGCGTGCGTGAGTATGTGTGGTGGGTGTGTGTGCTTTTTTCCCCTCCGTCCTTCCATTTCCTTCACATTTCTTTTCTGTTTAATGGATTGTCAAAATTGATTTATGATTATAAAACTTGCCCATATATTGTTTTGTTTTGAAGTAGTGTCTAATTTTTGTATGTATAATAACTCTGAGATTCGTGCTTAACTTTAATTAGGCTTTAATTAGCTTGGATCTAGTGCATTGCAGCACAGTGCAGATAAGCACTTATTACAATACGAAAATGAAATTGCTTTTCAACACAGGGAAAATGTATTGGTATGATTCTTCTCTTCCTCTCCTTTTCAGTCTTCTTCGAGTTTTTCTTACTACTACTGCAAATACTATTATCATTACTGTTAGTAGGTCTTCATCATCATCGTCATCTTCATCTTCTGTATCTTCTTTTTCTCCTTCTCCTCCTCATCCTCCTCTTCCTATTCTTCCTCCTGCTCTTCCTCTTTCTCCTCTTCCTCCTCCTCCTCCTCCTCCTTCTCGTATTCTTCCTCCCTCTCCTCCTATTCATTTTCCTCCTCCCCCTACTTCTTTTTCTCTTGTTTTTATTATTTACATTATTCATTATACAATTATCATTATTGTTTGATTATCATTACTATCATAAGTGTCATGATTAGGTCGTCGTCTTTTTTTTCTTGTTATTATCATTATTGTTATAATTATGATTATTAAGACCATTATTATTTTTTGTTCATATTATCATTATCGTTATCATTATCGTTATTATCATCATCATGATTATTATTATTGTTGTTGTTGTTGTTGTTTTTTATTATCATTATCATTA
>NC_051403.1:45875009-45887509 GCF_015228065.2 Penaeus monodon
TTCACCTGCATTTCCAAACGATAAAAGTCAATAAACTTTCTGAGGAGAGAAAGGAGAAAGGAGAAAAAATGCTTATAAAAGTGAGTAACTAAAAGTTTTTAACTGGGAATGAAAGGAACATCTCTTTTTATCTTTTTATACGGCAGATAATTGAAAGTAAGAAAAGAGTTGAATGTAAACTTTGCCCAGCTGGGGGAGCGAGAGGTAGCGAGCAGGGAGGCAAAGGGTTAAAAGTTTGGCTAACCTCTTCAGGTAGGTTCGAGTTCGAGTTTCATATGCAGGTTCAGAAGCGATTCATTAGCAGGTTCGAAACAGCGAATCATGAGCAGAGTAGAATACCTCTGCTCAGGCAGAGTTGAACCTCTTTAATAAGCAGGTTCGAAAACTGTTTCTTAAGCAAAGTTGAAGCTGTTATACAAGCAAGTTCGAGCATCATAAGTAGGTTCCCAAATCGTAAGCAGAGGAGAATGTCTCTTTCCGGGCAGGGTTGAAACTGTTTCAGAAGCAGATATGAATAATGAGTGATTTGTAAAACCAATGCTTGGCCCCGCATTAAGCAAGTTCGAAGACTGATCTTCAGTAGAGTTGAAGTTGTTTCATAAGCAGGTTCAGAACGGCGATTCGTAGGCAAGTTTGAACACGTTTCATCAGTCATTATTACAGGCAAAGCTGAGCCTATTTTATAAGCAAGTTCGAGGACTATTTATTAAACAAGGTTGAAGCTGTTTCAGAAGCAGATTGAATGGCTGCTGCTCACCGAAGCACCTTTTGTTAGAGTCAAGGCCCTTTGAACTTCCAAGACTTCTTCTTATTTCTTGGTAATTCCTTGCTCATTGTGTTTATCTTCTACAAACACCGCTTCCCCTGGAGCCTTTCACACACTATTTTTTCTTCATTTGTATCCTTTATTTTTTCAGCTTCCATTTGTCTAAGACACACTTCTTGGCATTCAGTTGCCCTTGGCTGCGGATGCCGTGCTTGAATTGCTCCTTGAAAGCAGTGTTCTTTTTCCTCGAGTGAAGTAATGAGCCGAGAGAGACCGACTTTCTTGTTTGAGGAATAACATTCGCATATTTTTTTAAGTGTACCCTTGATCCCCCATTCTCTTTCATGGAGGCCGGATGCCTTTGTAGCTCCAGGGCACTTTTTTTCTTTTTCTTCTTTTTAAGAATGTTTGGCTATTCATATGACAAACATGGAAGTGAAGAGGAAAGGGCCATACTCGCAAATGATAATGCCAATAATAATAATAATAATAGTAACAATAATTATAATGCAAACAATATTAATCTTGATGATGATGATGATAATGATGATAATAAAGATAATAATAATAATAGTAGTATTAATGAATGATAAAAGTAAAACAGATTAGTGAATGAAAACAATATAGATAAACAGATAATTGAAAAAAAATATTGCGAATTATATCATCAACAACTGAACGACTGAATTCAAGGATCTGCATGTTGTGTAGCCTTTTCCTTTACCTTAACTTACAGCGTATGGAATGTGTATTTGCTATCAATAAATTGTTATTAGCCTATGGGAATTCAGGCCACTTCTGCAAAGGGTCCACAGGTGAGAGCGTAGTTGGTAAAAGGAGACCAAATCAGCCAGAGAGAGGAGAGAAAGAGAGATAAAAAAGGATGAAAAAGAAAGAAACAGAAAAAGAAATAATAGGAGAGAGAAAGAGAAAAGGAAAGAAGGGAAAGGAAATATAACAAGATAGAGATAGAGATAGAAACAGAAACAAAGAGAGAAAAGAAGAGAAGCGATCATTAAAAGTGGATGTCACTGACAGGGTGAATATTAGGACCTGCGTGATCTGGAAAGAGTCAACCGAATGATATGCATTTGTGGAGGAGCGCAGGACACCTTTCGAAATGGGGGTGTGTCTATGTTCCCTGAAGGCACATTTGATTAAATAAGGCAATCGAAAACAATATAATTTACTTATCATAAGCAGGTTATCAACGATCATTTTCACATTAGATATCAAGCGATAACAGGACTACGCTAGCTCGGTCAGAAATGAAGTTATCTAAGACTGACAGACCTGCGTACTATATTTCCCTTACAATCCAACTCGAATACGACGAAAAAAGAAAAAGGGGAAATAGAGAAAGACAGAGCACATGCATTAATCGGCCAACCATCAGGAAATTCCCGCAGGAAATCCAATGAACAGAAATATTTCGGCTTCAGGTGAGGAACGAGGAAAGTTTTGAAAAGACCCCCTGATTTTTCAAACTTCTCTGATTGTGGTGTCCTCACTGGCCGAGTCTACAAGGCTTGTTGACTCAGCGTTTGAGGCACAGGAAAGGAAGGGTTTCCGCCGCAGAGTGTGTTTAGAGGGTGGACTCGGGGCGGCGATTGGGGGGGGGGGGCTTTGATTAGACAGGAATTGTGATTGAGATTGGAATAAATTTCTTTGTCTCTCTCCCTCGGGTTGTGTGGCCTTTGGTTTTAGTTTTCTCTTCTCTGTCTTTCTTTCTCTTACATAGTTCTCTCTTTGTCTCTCTCCCTGTTTTTCTCTGTATGTGTTTATTTTTTCGTTTAAGAGAGCTAGTTTATATTTTGAAATACTTCATAGAACAGGATGGCACACACACATATCGTGCTAGTCTCTTCCTGCGCAGAATTTGTTTTAGGATGATTTTTACGGAATATCAAGGTAAACCTCACGAATGCACGCGCACGCACACGCACACGCACACGCACACGCACACGCACACACACACACACACACACACACACACACACACACACACACACACACACACACACACACACACACACACACACACACACAAAGATATAAATTCAAACTACAAATATGTATCGCAGGTAAATGTAATTGTATTATATCTGCTTTGTTGGGGGAATACCAACAGAGCAGCGACGCGTGGCAAAAAAAAACCATTATCTTCCACTGGAAATTAGCAATTAATTTATTTATATTCATAGTACGAACTAGTGCTTCTTACGTAGCGCTTACTGTACAGTAGTCGAAGTTTTTTTCTGACTTCAAGGGATTCCGCTCGTTGTGTTCTGTACTCACAGGAGCGAACCTATGGACTAGTTTTATACTCAACTGGAAATTTATTGCAGGGAATTTGCATCTGTCCTATGTGTACAAACGCAGAGGGTCAAATTGCCATACATTTTCGTTCTAAGTTTATTTGAGCTTTATGGCTACAGATGTAATATAAGATTCATAGAGGATATATATATATATATATATATATATATATATATATATATATATATATATAATACCCATATTTTACATATTGTTTTTCATCGGGTAAATTAGAAACTTCCGTATGATCATTTCATACTATAAACTGCATATTAAAGTTGACAAGTAAAGAGAAATTCCAATACATCGGATAACATTACCTGCTTTTAATCAGTGTCACATGTTGAACCTCGATCATTAATTGCACCCGCAGAATTGTCGGTAATTAATCCCCGTGAACCCCTCGTATATGAGAGGCAAAGTGGCAAAGCAAGCATCTCAGGCAAGGAGATGTTGGGTCAGTCCAGACTCTCTCTCTTCTCTCTCTCTCTCTCTCTCTCTCTCTCCCTCTCTCCTCCATCCTCCCCTCTGTCTCCTCACTCCTCCTCCCTCCTCCATCCCTCCCCTCTCTCTCTCTCCCTCCTCCCCCCCTTCCCTCTCCCTCTCCCTCCTCCCTCCCCCCCGGGCTGCGGGCCGGGATGCGGACAGTCTGTTTGTACTGTGTCGCCATTTTGTTTTCCCTATGAATAAATTTTGCGTGTATGTTTACATGTTGGTTGTTTGGGCGGAATGTCGCCGTGGAATGGAGGCTGAAGGCTACTGGCAAAGGAAAATGGATGAAAACCTACATATATATGCTTATATACATTCATATAAATATACATATATATTTGTGTGTATGTATATATATATATATATATATATATATATATATAATATATATATATATACATATACATACATACACACACATATGTTAACACACATACACATACATAAACATACATATATATACACATTTACACACACAACTGCCGCCAGGAAAATGTGATGCCCATTGTAGAATTGTTTCGTAAAATGTTACAACACACAGATGGCTCTACAGGTGCTCAGCCACCAAGGAGCCAATTAGTAGTCTCCGTGACCCCAGCTGATTTCTCCCTTCCTTGAGTTCTTGAAAAAAAATGTTTTCTTTATAATGTAATTCATGCTTATGCTGTTTATTATTACTATTGACATAATAATTATTACAAGGTTTTTGATAATACTAATAACTATGGAGTAGATGAAAAGAGATGAGATAGGTGGGATTAGTAATTGACTCCTTGGTTCCTTAGCACTTGCGGAGTCATCTGTGTGCAAATACAATTAATAAACTCACAGTGGCACGGCTTCTACAGTCTCCCACAGTTCCAACTGACACCCCTTGGTGAGTGGATTGCATTTTTTCTGATTAATGCGTCGTAATAGTATTCTATAAATGAAATTATCATATTTGTAATGAAGCCTGTGATATGATCATGGTATTTCGCAAATATTTTCATTGGTAACTAATATCAGCAATGAAGATTAAGTTTGGAAATATTACAATACCATCGTCCAATGCGAACATTATTGTTTGATGTGTGTTTTCCTTAAATAGAGCCAGACATCGGTAACAAGGTTTAATCTCAAATGGATCTCTGATAAAAGTGCGTTTATAAGGAGATATATATAAGAGTTTCCATTGAAATTATAAATGCAAAGCATGTTACTTGAGAATGTAAAATATGAATCATATATCACTTCGTCGGTAAATGTAATTCGTAAGGATTTCTTGCCTGATTCATTGACTCCAGCGTGGCTTCCTCAGGAAAATTATGAATGACAAATCATCTAATTGCTTAATGGGCCGTTTACGACTTGTAAGAGGAATGTACACTAAGGTCACATGGAGTGATTCCCTTGAAAGTTATCTCAGGGTTTGCAGAGAAAATTAAGTCAGAAATTTGTGAAGGTTAAGGAAGGACGTTTAGTAAGCATATCCTAAGCTGTAAAAGTAAAAGTCTGTCCAATGAGACAGGAAATTGGAAAGGAAACCAAGGTGGGATTTAGCTGTCCCTCTCTTGGTTTCTTGTTTTATTTTATTTAGTATAATCATCTTAAGAAACGAGAATGAGAGTGAAGGATGGTGTTGAGAAAAAAAAATATAGAAAGATTTTTTTAGAGGTATGTGCGTGTCCAACGAAGCTCCAGAGGACAATGACTCTCACGGCCACCAAACCTGGCTTGCTGTGGAGAGCTTTCTTCCCGATTTCTTTCTCGCTTTTGTTTGATCTCCGCGTGTCAAGGCCTTTGTTACAGACGCCTTTTTTTGTAAATTGAAAGAGGATTCAAAGTCTGATGTTGCGCAGATGGACGGGGTTTGTTTTTACACTGGGGGTTTAGCGCATGAAAAAATGTTTTCTGTGTGGTGTGGCTTTTATGAGTCAACACCCCCACGCTTTCTCTCTCTCTTCCCCTCTCTCCTCTCTCTTCTCTCTTTTCCTCTTCTCTCTCTCTCTCTCTCTCTCTCTCTCACCCAACCACTCAAACTCTCTCTCTTTCACATACACACGCGCGCGCGTAAAGATAATCACCCCCAGCACTCTAGTCCTACCAGAAAAGGTTAGTACAGCAGTAAGGATTTATCCAGCCAAGCGGACCTCCCAGTGGATTACCCACGCAGTCCTATACAAAGACGCCGCACAAAGTTCCTCAATTACCGGAATACATTAAACAGACGAGACATCCATTTTATTTATTTATTTTCTATTTTTTAAGTTTGTTCACGAATCTTGGATGTTGTGGACGTATTGAAGGGACTGTGCTGTTCCCTGATCTAGAGTGCAGGGAAATGCATTAAAAAAAGAGAAAATAATATATTAATGTTTCAAATCCGATTAGTTTACAGAAGCTGCTGCTGTGCGCTATATTCTGATTTGATACTTTAGGTGAACTGACAAAGAGTAATAAATAAATAAACAAATATATAGATAAATCGATAAATGAACTGATGGATAGATAGATAAAGTGACATGTGGTTGAAATGGTAGGTAGATGAATTTTGATAAGTAGTTAAATGGAAATGGTTGTATGTAAGTAATTAGTTTTTTTTTTATATACTTAAGTTTGTTAATTTTGGTCCTTATTTATCTGCTTAATTTGTGTCTTCCCTTGTATTTTTTTTTTATCTTACTATTATCATGTTTTTTGGTTTATATAACTGTTCACAATAATTTTATTTTGCATTCATTCCTTAATTACTCTAAATTGTTAGGAAAAAATATGCACAAAAACATTTTAATCACTATATAATGCCCACACCCATGCAAATCATTAAAACATATTATTACCATTATTATTATTATTATTACATTTTTTATTATTATTATTATTATTATTATTATTATTATTACTGACATAGTTCAGTGTTTTAACAGACTTGTAAAAGTTCATTCAATTTAACAACTGAATGGTTGATTTCAGGCAACTCCCAGAGCCTTAGCATTGTGATTGTGAATTATTATAATTATTACAATGGAAGTATACCGGTAATGGTAAGTAATTGAATAATACCGACAGTATAAAGGCAGTGATACCTTTGTACAGCAAAGAGCAAGAATTGATAAACATTACGACTTCTCCGCCCGTGAGAGTTTCCACAGCCTGCGAGAATTTTTGTTTAATAAATACATAAATTCGACCATAAATCAGCGTATAGGGGAATGTTAACGGCCGCGATATATCACCCGACAGCGGCCGAGCGTCTGGGAAAGGAAAACAGAGTTTAGTTGACGTGGTTTCTCATATTACGTAATCAGTGGAGGAGAGGGTTGCTGCCACGCAGTTTTTGGGAATTGCGTAATTTGTTTAGAAGGTGGTGTGTCTGGCGTGGTTTCTGAAAGTGAAACAGCAATAATAATAATGATAAGAAAGTTAATTTCACCTGGTTCTTGATGTTACGGAGACCGTATAAAAGGCAATTGGTTAATATTATTGCAATTGGTATGCAATGTGCCGTGTTTTACGTGGTTTCTTGAAAGTAAGAAAACTTCAGAAGATAGATGGTGTCGCATTTTTATTATGTTATGCTGTTGGTATAACAGAGTTGGTATTACAAGCTTCTGATATTACGTAATATTTTAGATGAGTTACTTATTATGATGATGCTGATGATGATTAGGATTATTTTGTTTGTTGCGTAATTTTTTACAAGGCAGCTGGATTTTGAAAATTAATTGTTAGAGGAAATTGGATGTTATGTGGTTTCTGGAGTTATGTTGACTATATAGAAAATAGCTGGTTAACTTTACATAGTTATGCATATTACATAACTACTTAGAAAACTGCTTGCGTAATCTGTTTAGAAGGCAGTGGGTATTACGTGGTTTTTGAAAGCAAGAAAAATGTTAACGAGATATGATATCATGTGATCCTTTGACGTTATGCAGTCAGCATAAGTACAGTTGGTTCTCTATGGTTTCTGACCTTACGTAATCAGTTTCAAGAGAGTTGCTGGGATTTAATTTTGGAAATGGCGTAATATGTTTAGAATTGAGTTGGTGTCGCGTGGTTTTACATTTGACCATTTGAGGGTTGGCTTTATGAAGTTTCTGATATTACGTAGTCCGTCTAGTAAATAGAGGAGCGTTCTAGATGCTTTTTTCTTCTTTTTGAGTGGGGTGTAGTTTATCTTTATCACTTTATTTTGCTTATTTACTCAACGCAAAACAACGGATAGAATTGCGTTTTAGTTTCATTTTGTTCATATTTTAGGGTTAGCGTTTTACTCAGGCCGGTTTGTTTTATAGCTTAACCGCTTGACGCCCTCGATTAAAAGTTTAGTCTTTATAACTTTCTCAAAGTTATAATTCCAATGGTGTAGTTTTAAAGTTATATTTCCAATAGTACCAATGTTTTTGTTTATTTGTCTCACATTTCTGTTTATTTCTGGATAATTTCATAAGGTTATGTCACTGATTTATTTATCAATGTATTTATTTCAGTCGAATTCGATTATTGCTCGTATTTCGAATCAGACCAGCTTGTAGCCAATAGATTCATAGATTGATAAAAAAAATCAATATAGATACCTATGGACCAAAACACGCGAAAATCACCCAATTACTGTCTACATATTCAATTTACAATTTGTTTACGCGTTTACGCGGTAACCCACGACTCTCTAATTGGGCATAGTGCGGCGGTGATTTGTTGAGAATTCTGACCTGCAGGCGTGGGCGGTGCGGGGAAGGGGGCGGGGGGGGGGGCAGGCCAACTTATGCGAGATGTTTACAGGTTGAGGCGTCGTGGGGATGGGTTGGGGGGGTAGGGGAGAGGGAAGGTGTGTGTGTGTGTGTGTGTGTGTGTGTGTGTGTGTAGTCGTAGTTGTGAGTCGTTGGTTTCGTGGCGTCTTCTTTGTTTACATGTTTCTCTTTCTTCTCTCTCCACCCATCCATCCCTCCTCCTTCTCCCCTCTCTATTCCTCTCCTCTCTCTCTCTCTCTCTCTCTCTCTCTCTCTCTCTCTCTCTCTCTCTCTCTCTCTCTCTCTCTCTCTCTCTCTCTCTCTCTCTCTCTCTCTTTTCCTTTCTCCATCCATCCATCCATCCTTCTCCACGTTCCCTCTCTTTCTCTCCCTCCCTCCCTCACGCTTCCATCCTCCCTCCTCCCCATTCTCCCCTTTCGCCCCTTTCTCTCTCTCTCCCCTCTTTTTTGTCTCTATCCTTCTCTCCTGAAACAGAGCCAGTCCTTTGGGAGTCCCCAGCACAGAAATATAGAGCGAGATAGCATGCAAGCCCTCGGCCGATTTCCTCTCCTTTAAGCGGCCTTTGCCTAATCCGTATAGGCGATTCATTAGTGTATATTTCATATTCCAATCCTCACTAATTATATTCATTACGGTGAAGTTGATATTATCTGCGGGATTGGTCGGCAAGGGTAGGTAGCACAAATCCCCGGTGATTCTTTCGTTCAAATGGAATATTGATGGATGCGTCGAGGTAACGGTCCTTGTTCATTCAAATTATCGCTTTGCTAGGCCGATAGTGGATGAGTTTTCGAGAGAGAGGGAGAGAGAGAGAGTGAGATCGATATACACGAAAATTAATTTTTCGCAATTCTGATTTCTAAGTCTAAATGTGGGAGCAAAGGTAAAAAAGCACGCATATGGAAGCTCAAATTTTCTTTATACATACTATATATATATATATATATATATATATATATATATATATATATATATATATATATACACATGTCTATAAATGTGTAATATATTATATTAATATATAATTATATATATATAATATATATATATACATGTGTATATATATAATTGTGTGGGTGCATGCGCGTGCGTGTGCGTGTGCGCGTGTGTACGTGTGCGCATGCATATACCCACCCAACGACCCAACGTCAACACACAAAGGAGGCCATCCTACTGAGTACGACACTCACACCATTATCTCACACACGCTAGAGTAGACAACACATCAAACACACACGCACTCATACTCCTCTCTCTCTCTCTCTCTCTCTCTCTCTCTCTCTCTCTCTCTCTCTCTCTCTCTCTCACACACACACACACACACACACACACACCACACACACACACACACACACACACACACACACACACACACACTCACACACACACAACAACAACAACAACAACACACAAATCCACTTACGCACCTTTACATACAGCGATAATGCGTTCTCTGCCCAGGTCGAGGCACTTTGAGAAATGTCCCTGAAGGAGATCCCGCGGGAAGCTGTAACGGGGTCTATATATAATAGGATACATCACGTATGGTGGTTCTGGTGGAAGTGTGGGTGAGGTGTGGAGGGGTGTAGGGGGTTCGGAGGGAGGGGGAAGGGAAGATTAGGGGGTATAGGGGTATGGAAGGGGCAGTTTGCTCTGGATATTCAGTGTTTGACACGACAGGCGAGGGAGCCGTCTGGCTGTGGCATTCTGCGTTCGTTGCATTCAGCATATATACCTACTCGCGAGGGCACATGAACTTTCTCACACGCTCTATCTCTCTATTTCTCTCTCTCTCCCTCCTTTCTTTCTCTCTCTCTCTCTCTCTCTCTCTCTCTCTCTCTCTCTCTCTCTCTCTCTCTCTCTCTCTCTCTCTCTCTCTCTCTCTCTCTCCCTCCCTCACTCCCTCCCTCCCTCCCCCTCTCTCCCTCCCTCCTCTCTCTTCCATCCTCCCTCCCTCTGCCTCTCCCTCCCCTCCCCCTCCCCCTCCCCCTCCCTCCTCCTCCTCTCACTCACTCTCTCTCTTCTCTCTCTCTCTCTCTCTCTCTCTCTCCCTCTCTCTCTATCTCAACCCCTCCCCCCTCCTCCCCCCTCCCTCCTCTCCTCCTCCCTCCCTCCCCCCCTCCTCCTCTCTCTCCCTCCCTCCCCTCCCTCTTTCTCTCTCTCCTCTCTCTCCCTCCCTCCCTCCCCCCCTCCCTCCCCCCCTCCCCCCCCGCACACACATACACTCCAGCTCCCTTCCCCGTCCTCGTGCAGAGAAATATAGATAAATATATATATTAACCGAAGATAAACTAACCCAAGTGAAAAAGTAAATAAATAAGAATAATAAAAAAATCCAGTGTCGCTTCGTTCCCATCCTTCAGCCGGAGATAATGATGCCAGCGTGGGTTTGATCACATCCGAGACGGGGCGGCGCTTCCTCCTTCCCTTGGTAACACGTGGATGATGAATTTCCTACCTGCTATTGGAGCGTCCTAATCAGCCGTGAATTGATGACGTCGTTAATCAGATAATGATGATTTTTTATTGCTTGGCCGATGCTTCTTGCGTATCGAGGTCGCCCACGCGCGGCCCTCGAGAGTCTGGGAAGCTTAGTGTCTCATGAGGGTGTGTAGATATATAGAAATCATTTTGATGAAGATGGTCTAAAATGATGATGAATGTGTCTAGAAGAAGATTGATAATTATGATAAGAATGTTACTGGTTGTGATGAAAAGTTTAGAATAAAGAATATGAATAAAGACCAGAATGAAAACTCTGAAACTTAATTCGAAATGTGGTCTCTGTTATACCTAAAGGCAGCCTCTTAAATGAGCTACTAAAATTCATCACTGCGAACATTTTAAACCCTTTTCACACCCTTAGTTCACCCAGCATGATCTATAATGCTCTTTATTATGTAATGCAACTGCAACCCTGATCATTTTAGAATGCTGCAGACACTTTGCAACGTGCATTACTTCAAGAGGAGTTGGAAATGATAGCCATATCTCCGTGTATTATTGCAAACACTTCGTTATTATGAGAACTTTAATATCAGTTTCTGGAAGCTCACACCATGTCTTTTGCAAGAAATGTCTGCGTTGTTTTTCTGTTTTCGGTTTATTATCATCATCGTTGCTGTTTTTTCCCGTTGTTACTAATGACGGTGATGGTGCTGATAGTGATAATTATGGTAATAATGATGGTGATGATAATAATGATAGGGTGACGATGATGATAGTGATAGATGATGATTATGATAGTAATAAATAGAAATGATAACTATATTATTATTATCATTATTAGAAATATATATATTTTTTGTCATAATGATTATTATATTCCTTCACTAGTATGTTCATAATAATAGTAATAATAAATGTATTATTATTATTATTATTATTATTATTGTTATTATTTTTATCATTATTATTATGATTAATAATGATAATTATCATTATTATTGTCGTTATTATTATTATTATCATGATGATGATTATTATTGTTATTATTATTATTATTATTATTATCGTTGTTACTGTGGTTATTATCATCAATATTATTAATATTGTATTTTTATGATCATTGTCATTATTTTATTCTTTTTTTATCCATATCACTATGCAAGAAGTTATCTGGAGTTAGCAGAATGCAAAATGTAAACATTATATAGAATATATCTGTTTAACCTTTATGTCCTACAGAAGTATAATGGAGTGGAAAGGAATTCTTACAAAATAAAAAGGGGTCGACATCTTAAAGAAGCTCAGAGCAACACTTTTATTTCTTTCACATTTGCGCCACAGTCCCTACCCCCTTCCCCCTCCAAAATCTACGTCGAAAAATCTGTTCACGAAATCAGAAAGACGCGGCATTCCGAACTACCCAATACCATAATTTGTAACCCGTTTTCCGTTATAACGTCAAGAGCCGAGAGAAGCGGGTTGGGTACGAGAAGAGCTGTTTGTGGCGCTGTTCTGTTCAGGAGGCGTGTTCGTTGTTCTTCCTGGGTACAGACTGATGTTCTCTCCTCCTTCATCTTGGGTATAGGTTCCCTCCTTCCCTTCTTCCATGTTCTTCGTCAACTTAGTTACCGGCTGCCCTCGTAACTCCCCACTCGCTTTTCCCCTCTTCATGATCTCCCGCCTTCCCGAACGCATTTGACCTCCCTCTTCCCTCACCCATTGTACACTCTTGGGTACAA
>NC_051403.1:45900009-45907509 GCF_015228065.2 Penaeus monodon
TCTCCCTTTACTTATACATATAATACTTTCTCCCTAACTTACACTTCTAATACTTTCTCCCCGACACACACTTTGCTGCTCATACTAGCATATTTGGATTTATACCTGGGAAAATATTACATTATTATGAACGTTGTCGAAACTTCATTATTCTGTTTATTTATTCACTTTATATTTATTGTTTTACTATTTCCTGGTTGCTTATTTGTTATTTCAATATTCATGTAAACTCTCTCTCTCTCTCTCTCTCTCTCTCTCTCTCTCTCTCTCTCTCTCTCTCTCTCTCTCTCTCTCTCTCTCTCTCTCTCTTTTTTTTTTTTTTTTTTTTTTTTTTTTTTTTTTTTGGTGGCGCCATAGATAAGGGCCATAGATAGATTTTTTCTCTGAAATATAGATTTTATGGAGGCAAAGATTTTTTTTTTTTTTTTTTCAGAAATTTATGATGTAAAATATGTAGGCCTAAACGAATCTATTTCAGGGTCAAGGTTTCATGATAATGTCTTTGTTCTGTATATTGTTAGGTTTGACGCAAATTGTTTTGTTTACTTGTTTTATTTGTTTGGCAGTTTAATTTGTTTTCCTTCATTCATTTGTCTTAAGATGAGGGATTTTAGGTGAGGCAAGACTAATTTGGTTATTCAAATCTAGTCATGTAATGCCATCATAATGTGGCTATATCTGAATTCAAATGGTGTATTTTTCGTAATTATCCAACCCAGGTTTGCTTCATTATTTCGTTTAAAAGGGAATGTCGTGATTTTAAAAAATCCAATAGGTTCATTTTTTATAGGAAGTATGATTAACTATTTCATATATAAAACCTTTTTTATGCGGGCTTAAACATGAAAGTTTAACTTGCATTGAATAGGATATATGTTTCATTGTATATGGTGGGAGTGATTGTCTAGCTCTCTGTAGCATGTTTTTTGCAAATTCATGAAAAATACGGAAAGAAAATGAATAATCTACAAAACAATGTGTTTTTCATTTAAAGATTATAAAATATCTGGCGGAAACTATATTAAATTGAAACGTTGAATAATACATTTTAGATCATATTTAATGATACATCTGCCCTTGTGAAGTTAAATCTTATCCATGACCTTCTCAGTATTTATCGTGATATTATTTCATAATTATAATGATACGCTTTGTAGTGTATTAAATCATTTTGTTTTTGGAAGTAAAACTTTTGTTTTGCAGTTTTTAGCATTGAGTACTCCTTACTTCCAGTAAAGAGTATATAATTACATCAAAACATAAAACTATACGTACATTTAATGCTGCTTGGATGGGCATAGAAAACCCGTTTATAAATCATTTAAATAATTTTCGATATCAGTTCCCAAAGTAATCCACATTATTCATTTTCTTTTGATTTTTTTTTTGATCATCAAGATCATTACATTTTATACTGTATAATGATTATAATGAATATTTATTTATTCTATTGAAGTACGGCTCAATAGAAAAATTGTTTTGGTAAAAAAGAAACAATATATGTTGTCCCATCTTTTATAAACCTGTTGTTATATAGTCCTTTTTAAAATAATATTGATTGCTGAAATAATAGGATGTACATATGATAAAAGACAAATAGAATTGTAAACAAATTGGGTCTTTAAACTACAGTTAACGTTTCTTTTCCATAAGTTAAATGAGTAATCTTACGTAGAAAATAGATGAAATATTAAGAAATTAATATCAGTAAATACATGGATAGTTAGTAAAATACGACAATAGAAAAATGCCAAATAAAACTTTCTCAAAGGAAGAGGAAGAGGAGGCAAAGACGGAGAAAGATAAGAAGAAAAGGAAAAAATACGACAACGATGATGAAGAAGACAAAAAGGGTGCAGAAGAAATTTAAAAACTGGAAAGAAACATGCAACGTTATGTACAAGAATTAACAATAGGAAGTAAGTCACGGGCTACAGACATAGACGTTGGACGTTAATGCATCGCTATCCACTCTAAGATGTTCAAGAGTATAAGCAGCAGCCCCATAACAGAGTGGGCGGGACGGACTATCGGTGGGAGGTTTGCGGAGCGGTGGGCGGAGCTAACGGTCGAAGGGAGGGCGTAATGAACGAGGCTAATAGCATGACTGCTCGTTGCGAAGAACCAGCGGTATTTTATGTCGTATTTCGGAGCTTTTTTGAGGGAGGGTGGGGGAGAAGGGGACGGCGGAGGGGGTGGAAAGGAAAAGGGGCGGGGAGAGAGAGAGAGAGAGAGAGAGAGAGAGAGAGAGAGAGAGAGAGAGAGAGAGAGAGAGAGAGAGAGAGAGAGAGAGAGAATGAATGAATGAATGTGAGTAGATGAGTGAATGAATATGTGAGTGCGTCTGTGTGTGTGTGTGTCTGTATGTCTGAGAGAGAGAGAGAGAGAGGAGTAAAGAGAGAGAGTGAGAGAAAGAGAGGAGAGAGAAGAGAGGAGAGAGAAGAGAAAGAGAGAAGAGAGAGAGGAAGAGGATGGATTGAGTAAGAGAAGAGAAGAGAGAGAGAGAGAGAGAAGAGAAAGAGAGAAGAGAAGAGAGAGAGAGAGAGAGAAGAGAGAGAGAGAGAGAGAGAGAGAGAGAGAGAGAGGTGGCTAGAAAAACTTCTGAAGGAAAAGATATTTATATGGATGGTTTCTCTTCTCTTGGGATTTCTTCCGCTCTTGGGAGTATCGCTAATCTTCTTTGCCCCCACCCTCTCTCTTTCTCTCTCTCTCTCTCTCTCTCTCTCTCTCTCTCTCTCTCTCTCTCTCTCTCTCTCACACACACACACACACACACACACACACACACACACACACACACACACACACACACACACACACACACACACACACACACACACACACACACACACACACTTCCACTGTCCCCTTTCTCCTCGCATTATCTCCACCCAACCCAACAATATCTTCAGCGCTCACCCTTCCCTCTTTCATCAACCCTGCTTCAGTGTCCTTTTGTTTATGAGAACTCCTTTTCCTCGTCGGAGTGAAGCGAAGGGCGAAGGGAAATCGCGCTGGTCTCTCCTCCCCCCCCCCCTCTCTCTCTCTCTCCCTCTCTCTCTCCCTCTCTCTCTCTCTCTCTCTCTCTCTCTCTCTCTCTCTCTCTCTCTCTCTCTCTCTCTCTCTCTCTCTCTCCTCTCCCTCTCCCTCTCCCTCTCCCTCTCCCTCTCTCCCTCCCTCTCCCTCTCTCCCTCCCTCTCCCTCTCTCCCTCCCTCTCCCTCTCTCCTTTTCTCTTTCCTGACCATTATCAGCAGGTAATGCGATAGTTCCTTGCGGTGACCCACATCATTACCGCCATTGTCCAGGTGTTCTTCTGTGTTAATGGTATGGGCTTTGCTGTATGTGTTGTGTGGCTGTGTATGTGATTGTGTGTGTGTGTGTGTGTGTGTGTGTGTGTGTGTGTGTGTGTGTTTGTGTGTGTGTGTGAGTGTAATAGGGTAAAAGCAGCGTTATACTTTGGGAAATTCGCTGCTGATTGTGTTAAGGTAATTACCGGAAGGTCTTGGGGTCACGTTGACTTTATCTTTGTCGAAAGGTTAGTCTTCGGTAATATTTTAGCTGCAAGATTGAAGCTTATTCCCTCGGACTGCTAATAGGCCTCTTGTTTCGTATCAAGTGTTTGTGTTAGAAAATAGTGAAGCAGATGCCCATCTTCTTAGAATTTAACGAACAATAGGTAAACAGGAGCACGCCTTGTTTGGGTGTGATGGAAAATGGGTAAGCAGGTGCACGTCCTCCGAGAGTGTGGCGGAAAATGGGTAAGCAGTTGCGCTTCCTCCTACGAAAAAATACCCCCAGAATAGAGAATGTAGATACGCCTTTGGCAAGAAATTAGGAATTTAGACACTAAGATTGTAGCAAATCGGAATGAAAAAAATATTTCTTTGGTAGGTAAAAAAAACAAAAAACGTTATTGATGCTTATGAATGTGAAACATGGTGCTGTTTGTCCTTTGATAAAATATCAGTGCGAGGACAGTGTGCATTGCATATCGGGATGGACACATTAAGAACTCCGTGTGATAGATGGGGTATTCCCTCTCCATTACTAATAGTTGTACTGCTACTACCACCGCTACTCATACTTATACTACTACTACTACTTCTACTTCTGTCACCACTACTGCTGCCACTACCACTACTACTACTACTGCTAATGCTAATGCTACTACTACTACCACCACTACTACTAGTAGTACTGCTACTACCACCGCTACTCATACTTATACTACTGCTGCTGCTGCTGCTACCTTCCACCACCACCACCACTACTACCACCACTACTCTTACTTTTCTACTACTATTGCTACTACTACTGCCACTACTACTACTTCTGCTACTACTACTACTACTACTACTACTACTACTACTACTACTACCATCACTAGTCTTACTTATTCTACTACCATCACTAGTCTTACTTACTCTACTACCACTGCTACTCCTACTATTATTAATACTGCAACCACTACTTTTACTATTACTACTACTATTATTAATACTACAACCACCACCACTACTACTACTACGTCTATTACTGCTACTACTGCTGCTGCTGCTGCTGCTGCTCTGCTGCTCCTGCTCCTCCTCCTCCTACTAACGTGTTGCCACTCTGTGGGTTAGTTTAGCATAGGTTGTACAGTCCCTCCTGTTGGACTTTCGACAAAATGGCCCCCAGATGCACATCCCGTTAGAGCTTAAACATGCATTCATGAAGCTGCATCGAAAACGCGATATTTAGGAACAATTAACATCACACAGAACGAGACTTAAAAGCTTTCCAAAACCTAATTGCTGTTGGGAAGAGATAACGAAAACTAGGCAGTCATTCTTCAGTTTAGAAACACGCCAGGAAATAAGTAAGTTAAAAGGATTAGATCTGTAAATTCTTTTATGTAGACACTATAAAAAGAGAGATATAAATGGCGGGAGGAACTTAGGCAAAACATTAAGAGAAAGTCAGTAACAAATCTGTATTAGTGTTTTGTTGATGATGATAATATGAATTCACATAATTGGTCTTAATGCAAGTTGAGCTACTTGCCTAATGGAGGATTATAATCAAGAGTTTAAACAGTTGCTATCAGTGTGCACCCTCCCCCACCAAAATATATATATATATATATATATATATATATATATATATATATTATATATATATATATATATATATATATATATATAACAGTGATAATAATAATAGTGTCATAATAATGATGATGATGATGATAATAATAATAATAATTCACCAAAAATACAGAAACTAAACAAAAAAGTATTCAGAGAAGCCGAACTATCCCGTCCTGAAGGGCCAAATCTCAATCTACAGCGACTTGAGCGGGGAAAACCTTAGCGAACAGATGGACCACTTCAGCCGCGCGAATTTATCACCGGCTCAAGCGACGACGAACCAGCAGACCCTTTCGCTCCTCCGCCGTCAGCTATCCTTTTCTTAGTCTTTTTTTTGCTACTTTTTTCTTCGGGTTCTCCTCCTCCTTCATTTTTTCCTCTTTTTCTTAATTATATTCTTCTCCTCCTTCATTTTTTCCTCTTTTTCTTAATTATATTCTTCTTCTTCTCCTCCTCCTCCTCCTCCTCCTCCTCCTTCTTCTTCTTCTCCTCCTCCTACTTCTTCTTTTCCTCCTCCTCCTCCTCCTCCTCCTCCTCCTCCTCCTCCTCCTCTTCCTCCGTCTCGTCTTTCATTTTCTTCATCTTGTTTTTTCTCTTCCTCCTCGCCTTCTTCTCTTAAAGGCCATCTGGAAAATCTCAAGACATTTTTAGGATTTGTGAGTCAGCTGTCCGGCGTCTGAGTGTACCTGATATCAGAAGAGTGTGTTTGATATCAGAATGACGAAGGAAACAGCATAAAAAGATAATTTCATGTTTTTATTATTCTCTGATTCATGCTTTTCTCCAGGATTTTGGCGGGGGGGGGGGAGCGAGAGAGAGAGAGCGAGAGAGAGAGAGAGAGAGAGAGAGAGAGAGAGAGAGAGAGAGAGAGAGAGAGAGAGAGAGAGAGAGAGAGAGAGAGAGAGAGAGAGAGGAGCGAGAGAGAGAGAGAGAAGCGAGAGAGAGAGAGGAGAGAAAGCGAGAGAGAGAGAGAGAGAGAGAGAGAGAGAGAGAGTTAGAGTGAGTGTTGGTGAGTGAGAGAGAGAGTGAGAAGATATAAAAGAGAGAACAGGAAAGAACAAGAACAAGCGAGAGAAACCCCGTGACAAGCGTTGCCCGCGGGACCCCGGCGTCAGTCTTGCAAGAAGTGCCACGGTGCCCTGTGCAACATCGTCAAGGGGCTGTTCCTTCTTCGCTATCTCCTTTTTCTCTCTGCTTTTAATTTCGTGGTTTTATTGCTTTATTCATCTCCCTGGTAACTTATGTACTTACTGTTATTTGTTATGTTTTCTGTGTTTTTATTATCTATTTTACGCCTATTTATATATTTCAGGGTTTATTATTATTCATTTATCTATTAAATTTTGTTAGCTATGGTTTTGTTAGTATTTCTTTTGTTTTTCAGATTTTTATTTTGTCCTCTCCTCGTTTACTGTATTTATCCCTCCGTGTATCACTTTACTCATTCTTATCGTGTTTCCCTTTTTCCTTATTTTCGTAATTTCTTCTGTGTTATCTGCCGCTTTCTTTCTGCTTGTTATCTAATTATTACGTGCAAGTAATTAATGTAGTTTATTCATTTCCATCATAATCTATCGTCATATATTAGGATTATCATCTATTAATCTTATGGTATTAATTTTGCGCCGTTATTCGTTTTTTTCCGCGTTATTTGTAATTTACATTTTGCATCGATTTGCCGTTCTTTTATTCGTCCTATTCCTTGCTCTTTTTTATTCACTTTTGCTGTGTACTTCACATGAACATACATATACACCTTACGGATAAACACACATGCATACACACACACACACACTCACTCACTCACTCACACTCACTCACACACACTCACTCACTCACTCACTCACTCACTCACTCACTCACACACACACACACACACACACACACACTCACTCACTCACACACACACACACACACACACACACTCACTCACTCACTCACTCACTCACTCACTCACACACACACACTCACTCACTCACTCACCATCACTCACTCACTCACACACCACACACACACACACACACACACACACACACACACACACACACACACACACACACACTTACACACGTACACCCATACCCCCCAACACACCACGCGCGCGCACACACGCAAAGACACGCACGCACAATCTTCTGCAAGGAGGGTACTGTTGGCTTCTCGTATTGACAGGTTATGACTCTTAACTTCTTTGAGGAGAGAGCGGTGTCACCCCCGGCTGCGCCCCCCCTTATCCTCTCGCCTCTCTCTGCTAACCCTCTTTTTCGTCTTCTTCTCCTCCTCCTTCTTCTTCTATTCCTCTTTCTCCGTTCTTCTTTCTCATTTTCTTCCTCTTTTTGTCTTTTCTGGTTTTCGTCCCCATTCCCCTCC
>NC_051403.1:45915009-45920009 GCF_015228065.2 Penaeus monodon
AGAATGAGTAAGTATAAAATGATATGAGGCCAAAGGAGGCGAAGACAACAGAAAGCTAAGAAGGTGGAAGAGACAGCAAGCAAATCAGAAGAGAAAGAAGAAAAAAAATAAATGGGAGAGAAATCAACTGAATGGAAAAGATGGAAAATATAATGAATAAATGAAATAGATCTTTAGGGAGGCTGGTTGATGCAACATGCAAGTAGATCACGTGTGATTGCAAGCACAGTCGAGGCTGGAAATTAACAACGGTATGGATATGCGTAGTAGTATATATATGAATATGTGTGTGACATAGAGATGGAAGTAAATAAATATATATATAAATACATATAGAATCTATATAAATATGCAATAGATAAGTGTGATATAAATAATATATATGGTGGGAATGTAGTCACGTGTTATGTTTAGATGCATGTATTTATAGATATATATCGTATATGTATATATGTGTGTGTAAATATATTCATGTATGTATCTCTATATGTATATGTATATATGTATATATGTATGTAATATATTTAGATATTAGTTATATATGGTGTGTATATATGTAGTATTCTATATATATATATATAATATATATATATATATATATATATATATATGTATATATATATGTGTGTATATATATATCATATAATTATATATATTATATATATAATATATAATATATATATGTATATATATGTGATATATACTATACTATATATACATATATATATATACATGTAATACTATATATACATATATACATATATACATAACACACACACACACACACACACACACACACACACACACACACACACACACACACACACACACACATATATATATATATATATATATATATATATACATACATATATACATACATATATACATACATATATACATACATATATACATATCATATATACTATACTATATATACATACTATATCATACATATATATATATATACATACAATATACATAATACATATATACTATATATATATATATATATATATATATATATAGATATATATATATATATATAATATTATATCCCTCCCTCACTCTACTTTACATCACTGCCTTCTTGCTGTGTGTGTTGTTGTAGTGTGTGTTGTTTGTGTGTAGTAGTAATAAATAATGATATAGTTATATGTGTGTGTGTGTGAATTGTGTGTAGTGTGTGTGTGTGTGTGTCTGTTGTTTGTTTTATATATATATATATTATATATGATATTATATGTATATGTATATATATGTGTGTGTATTGTATATTCATATATACATATATATATACATATATATATACATATATATATACATATATATATAATATATATATATATATATATATATATATATATATATATATATATATATATATATATATATATATATCTCCCTCACTCACTCTACTTACATCACCTGCCTTTCTTGTCCTGCTAAACGAATGGGGTAAGAAGGGATCGAGAGAGAAAAATCATAATGATTATAATACCCGTCTTAGTGTTGGGTAACCATTGTATTGCAGCAATTACAAATTGCAGACAAGGTTTTGAGTTATCTTTCGAAGGAATCTGAAATTTTAGGAGAGGTTAAGATTAAAGATGTTTATTTTTGCGCTTTATTTGTTATTTACCTCCATGTTACCTAATTTCACTTCATGTTTCTCTGTTCGCTGTATATGTGGTTGTAAATAAAGCGATTACACATTCTCGCACGTTATTATTTATTAATTTGATAGAAAATGTGAAACTCTAATACGCCAATACTAAATATATTTAGTATTGGTATTGGCGTATTCTAAAAAATATTTCACATGTATTATGTACAACTAGTATATCAAAGGTTATTTACGGTGGTAGTTGCTTACAATCAATTTATCATGTGAGGGGACGGGCAGGGCTTATAGACATGTTTTAAACACAGCATAACTGCAAAACATTCAGAATTTCGCAGTAAGTAGCAAAGAGGAGTTGAATACCCCTTAAAAAGGCTTTTCACCTTGATCATGATCTTTTTTCTGAATCAACGCTGACAACAGATCAACAATATTCACGGTAACTAAGGGGGAAATGCAGCGCGAATAAATCTACGCAAACCCTCTTGAAAAAAAGAAGAAAAAAACCGGCTGCACGGAGGCCAGTTGAAAGCAGCATTAATTAGTTTATTCCCTCGTTTCAGGGAGCACTTTGTCTCTGGAGGAGAGCTCTTGGTGAAGGTCCTGGCAGGTATATTGCCACGAGACGATTTAGTGTTCAGTTAAGTGGAATGAACAGACAGGCGAAGTCGATGGGTTGTTGCGAGCTCAAGATCAAAGAAAATGGGATCTGACTCCGTTTTCTTTAGCTTGATCTCGACACCGAAAGCAGCGTGATTAACTTATCAATTTGTGATATTTGATGAGGTAAATAAACATAAGCACAACCAAAGAGCGGTAGCAGTAAACAAACAATTGACGAAGTGGCAAGTAAATAAGCAGATGGATAAGTGTCTAAATAGGCAATAATGCAACGCAGTGTGGCATAAGTGCATTATGGAAGATCCAAGCGGAAGTTGCAACACTCGCCTCTGAAGTCGTTGCAACAGGAGGCGGGAGCATAAACGGGACACGCTGAGTCGTTTATTCCCTTTCAAGTCCATTTATCTTGCGAGGACAGTTGGCATGTGTGTGGCATGACATGAAGTTACTGACTGCATGTGTGTACTTCAGCAAGGCAGTGACATGGCAGATGTTAACGGAAATGCACAAGTTACGATATGTTTATAGTTTTTCGTTTTTATTTATTTATTATTATTATTATTTATAGGTTTGTGGTAGTTACACATCAAGGGCAAGAACATGGTCCTTACAGAGAAGAGAAGTGTGTGAGATCTTGAATGAACTGCTTTTGTTCAGGACACCTTTGATTACCCTCTTCCCCCCCCCCCCCCCCCCCCCAAAAAAAAAAAAAAGACTCCGTAAGAAGTCTGTAAGATCACATCAAAGAAAAAATAAAGGATCTGCTAAGGAGTTCGACAAATGAAAAGGGAAGGACCAGATGACATTTTCAATGAGTTTCTTAATTCTTAAACGAGCACAGTCGTTCTCTCTCTCTCTCTCTCTCTCTCTCTCTCTCTCTCTCTCTCTCTCTCTCTCTCTCTCTCTCTCTCTCTCTCTCTCTCTCTCTCTCTCTCTCTCTCTCTCTCTCTCTCTCTCTCTCTCTCTCGCTCTCGCTCTCTCTCTCTTCCTCTCTTCCTCTCTTCCTCTCTTCGTCTCTCTCCCTCTCTCTCTGTCTTCCTTTCTATATTACTCTCTTGATGAAGTATAACCTGGAAGGATTCAAAGAGCAGTTATCAGACGGACGCTAATTTGGGTTCGAAGAAGGAAGAAAACAAGATTTTGATACTAAGAAATAAGAAAACGGAACAAGTTAGTAAGACAAGATGAATTTGTATTAACCAATAACAGAAGAAGAGGTTATTGTAGAGTTCATAATAAATACAATTATTGATGAATGGAACAACCCCTTCCAAAAGGATTATATGTGCTAGACTACATAGATATAAAATGCGTCAAAAAAGGTATCTCAAAATATACCTGCGCAATATACCTAATTTGAACCGATTTCTTCGTAAAAACTTGATAGGTAAAGAAATTCTGCCATCAGATCTCAAGTGCCACATGGTGCCAATAAGTGCCTTATATAGTAAAGGCCTCCTTACTTTTTCAAGGACAGTGAAGCAATTATATTTCATCATATACTTCGTAATATATAGTACCGTCTTCTGTGCTTCATTAGAGGATATAAATAGCTGTTTTACCAAAGCGCCCGTTTATCAAAGGTTTATAATATGACAAATCATGGAAACTTTGACGAACCTTTTTATATTCTCTATCTGAGAGCCGCACATTTGGAGCTAATTACTTGAAGGGACGAGAGGAGGCGCTTCAAGTCGGCCTCGGTCGTGGCTTTCTTTGCGCTCCGTCTTGCGATTCTTGGTTCCGTTTCTTTTTCTCTTCTTTCTTCTTTTCCGATTTTCATTTTCTCTTCTTATATGTCACCTGGTTCTTTGTATTGTCTTTGTTATACTTATTTTTCATCTTTTCCCTTTTCTTTGTTAATCTTCTCTCTCGGCATCCTCCTCGTCTTTACCTATTGATTTCTCCCTCTTCTCATCGTCATTATTGTTTCTCCCAAATTGTCATTAATTTTCTCTTCTTTTTATTTTTTTCTGCTTTCTTTCCTTTTTTCATCTTCGTCCTCATTTTTATTGTTCTCCTCCCCCTTTCTCTGTTCTTCATCCTCCTCCGCCCTTCCCCTTTCCCCGGCTCCTCCGTCCCCAACATGGAAATTACCCAGCTGATGTCTCTTGCGCGGGAAGAATTCTCTCTTCTCAGCCTCACTCAACTTCTGTCAACGTGATAATGTCATCGCGATTCTGAGGTAAATCTTGGCTCGCTGAATTTCACGGGAACTGACAGTGAACTCTATCTGCTCTCTCTCTCTATCTATCTATCTATCTATCTATCTATCTATCTATCTAATTGATAACCAATCCAAATGATATATGTATTTATATATTATATTATTATTATTATTATCATTATTATTATTATTATTATTATTATTATTATTATTATTATTATTATTTGGCTTGGTTATCACTCATCTTTCTTGTTTTTTTTTCGTGTACACACGCACGCACGCACACAGCTGAGCAGGAAGGGTCTCGAGCCAAGCACCAAGCGCGCTTGTCACACTTGGTCTGCAAAGCAACACTTGTCTTGGAAGTTGTCGTGTTATTTTTCTAGAAGATGCTGGAGTAGGAAGGAAGATGGAGATGCTGGAGGAGGTAAGAGGGAGATGGAGATGCTGGAGAAGGGAAGAGGGAGATGGAGATGCTGGAGGAAGGGAAGAGGGAGATGGAGATGCTGGAGAAGGAAGAGGGAGATGGAGATGCTGAGAAGGGAGAGGGAGATGAGATGCTGGAGGAGGGAAGAGGGAGATGGAGAT
>NC_051403.1:45925009-45927509 GCF_015228065.2 Penaeus monodon
GGGGAGGGGAGGGGAAGATTTAGAGGAAGAGAAGGGAAGAGTCAGAGGAACAGGATGGGGAAGGGGAGGGAGGGGAAGGGAAGGGGAAAAGGAAGAGGAAGAAGAAGGAGAGGGGGCGGGAGGGAAGGGGAAGGGGAAGGAGAAGCAAGGAATAAAAAACAGAATGAAGAAGGAGGAGAGGAAGGGGAAAGGGACAAGGGGGGGGGGAGAAGAGGAAGGGGAAGAGAAGGAGAGGAAGAAGATGAAAGAGAGTGTCAGTGAGAGCAAATGAGAGGGAGAGAGACCCTACTCCGAGCGCTCAAGAGTGAGAGCGAGTGGGTGAGTGTGTGTGTGAGGCTTTGAGCTTTCATTCCAACAACTATTTACTTGACAGATGAATGATATTAGCCGGAATACACCTTGTATTAATTATTTGTTTCTTTATATAGCTGTTTATCCATCTGTAAATTTGATGAATGTTTATTAGTTTACAAGAATGAATGTTTATTTATATGATTTTGTCATTTTAATCAAAAATTTGTTTACCCAACAAATTCGACGAATATGTACCTGTTTATTTATTTTTTATTTTAGTTATTTGGTTGTTTACTGTTTAAGTATCTCTAATTCGCTGATGTTATTAACATGATTTGCGCATTTTCTAACATATTTACCTTTCCAAACATCTATCTATCTATCTGTCTGTCTGCCTATATATCTATCCGTCTATCTATCTATCTACTTAATATTGATAATTTTTAAGTAAGTTGGTGATGATGTTAGGAGTGAATAAATGTGATGATGGTGATAGTGGTGATGATGATAAAGATTGTGATGATGATGTTAGGGGTATATAAAGATAATGATGGTAGTGATGATGATGATGGTTATGATGGTGATCATGGTGATGTATGGGTGATGGAGGTGATGATGACAATGATATTGGTCTAATGATTGATTATCCTAGTGATAGAAATAATTGTAATGTAAATGATAGTAATATTGGTAGTGGTGATGGTGATAGTAGTAATAATGAAATAAAATTAACAATGATGATAAGAATGAAAGAATTAGGTATATTTAAGAAAGATAGAGACGAGACAAAGCTAGATATAGAGACAGAGACAAGAGAAAAGGGACAGACATAGACAGATACAAACAGTCATAGAGAGAATATGACAGTTTAGAATAATATTAACCCAGTCTCAGCCCTGAATTGGGCCTGTAACCCCCGCAGCCAACTATCAGCAGCCGCACAAGGTCCAGCTTTGAATAAATATTTGGAAATCCTCGCTCATTAATAGCGTCACATTCGGCTGCTACAAGATAGGTCTTTTTGTATGTTGACTTTGTGCCGAAACTACACCTTTGGAGTTTGTTTCAACTTGCTAGATATTGCTTATATACTGAGAGAGTGAAGTTGCAGGGAAGGAACAATAAAGGTTCATGCATTTATGAAATAGTAAGGGGTATATATACATAATATATATATATATAAATATATATATATATATATATATATATATATATATATATATATATTATATATATATATATATATATATATAATGTATATATATATATATATATATATATATATATATATTATATATATAATATATATATTTATATATATATTATGTATATATATATATATATTATGAATATATATATATATATATATATATATTATATATATTATATATATTATGTATATATACCCCTTACTATTTCATAAATGCATGAACCTTTATTGTTCCTTCCCTGCAACTTCACTCTCTCAGTATATAAGCAATATCTAGCAAGTTGAAACAAACTCCAAAGGTGTAGTTTCGGCACAAAGTCAACATACAAAAAGACCTATCTTGTAGCAGCCGAATGTGACGCTATTATGAGCGAGGATTTCCAAATATTTATTCAAAGCTGGACCTTGTGCGGCTGCTGATAGTTGGCTGCGGGGGTTACAGGCCCAATTCAGGGCTGAGACTGGGTTAATATTATTCTAAACTGTCATATTCTCTCTATGACTGTTTGTATCTGTCTATGTCTGTCCCTTTTCTCTTGTCTCTGTCTCTATATCTAGCTTTGTCTCGTCTCTATCTTTCTTAAATATACCTAATTCTTTCATTCTTATCATCATTGTTAATTTTATTTCATTATTACTACTATCACCATCACCACTACCAATATTACTATCATTTACATTACAATTATTTCTATCACTAGGATAATCAATCATTAGACCAATATCATTGTCATCATCACCTCCATCACCCATACATCACCATGATCACCATCATAACCATCATCATCATCACTACCATCATTATCTTTATATACCCCTAACATCATCATCACAATCTTTATCATCATCACCACTATCACCATCATCACATTTATTCACTCCTAACATCATCACCAACTTACTTAAAAATTATCAATATTAAGTAGATAGATAGATAGACGGATAGATATATAGGCAGACAGACAGATAGATAGATAGATGTTTGGAAAGGTAATA
>NC_051403.1:45942509-45947509 GCF_015228065.2 Penaeus monodon
ATTTATATTTTATGCTATCTTTGCTTTATCTTTGTTTTATGTCATTTTATTTCGTTTCATCCTATCTCAATCTTGCTTTGTTTCATTTTCGTTTATTTTCGTATTATTCTTTTTTATTTATTTTTTATTTATTTATTTTTTTTTTATTATTTTTTTTTTATGTTGATTATCTTTTATGTTGTTCATAACTGATATTGGTGTGTGTGTGTGTGTGTGTGTGTGTGTGTGTGTGTGTGTGTGTGTGTGTGTGTGTGTGTGTGTGTGTGTGTGTGTGTGAGAGAGAGAGAGAGAGAGAGAGAGAGAGAGAGAGAGAGAGAGAGAGAGAGAGAGCTTTTTGGGGTATTTTGTGTCTGAAACATGGAGCATTTAGGAAGAAAGGCGAGAAAGAAAAGAAAAAAGAAAATTAATTATGCGAAGAAAAGAAAAGAAAACGATCAACACGAAGGAAAATAATAATAGAAAACGGAGAAAATGATGAATAACACAAAGAAAAGACGGAAACATGAAAACGAATAACACGAAGAAAAGAAAGAAAAGGGAAAGTGAATAATACGAAAAAAGAGGAAAAAGAGAAGGAAAAAGGAAAACTCTTAATAATAAGAAGAGAAGAAAGGAAAACGAGCTACATGCAGGAAAGGGAAAAGGCCCAACACGAGGGCAGGACTCGGCGAACGCTCTCCCTCCGACGCCGCCTTTGATCTCGGCCGCCACGCGCTCCCGCGAACGAAGAGGGGACGCCGCAGAAGCCCGGCCGGCGACGCGAGCAACCAGGCGCAGAGGCAAGGCGGAGGGGAGGGTGGGAGGGCGGGGGAGGGGGAGAGGAAGGTGAGAGGGAGAAGGAGAGGGTGATGGTGAAGGAGAGGGAGAGGGAGTAGAAGGAGGGGGAGGGAGGGGTGAGAGGGTGATGGGTGAGGGTGTGGGAGATTGAGAGGGACCATGGGGAGAGTTAGTGAGGGAAAGTCAGAGAGATGGAGAGGGGGAGAGTTAGAGACGGATATGTATATATATATATATATATATATATATATATATATATATATATATATATATATATATAGAGAGAGAGAGAGAGAGAGAGAGAGAGAGAGAGAGAGAGAGAGAGAGAGAAGGAGGGAGGGAGGGAGGGAGGGAGAGAAAAACAGAATAAGAAATAACACTTAAAGCAGCTGCTCAGTCAATAGAAACGTTCAAACACCATAAAGAACATTGCAGCAAAAGACAGGCATTTGATCTCAAGCTTTTGATTCCTCCCCCCCCCCTTTCTTTTGCACAAGACCGATACACCAAATCAAAAAGAAAGGTGAAGAAGAGAAAAGGAAAAGAAAAAACGTTTGACCCTTACCCTGGTTTCGATAGTAAAACATGTGAGTTGAGACAAGCAAGTCCTGAGAACAACTTACCTGATTTTCTCCTCAGTAAGCAGTCTTTTGCTTGGCAGGAGTTCTAAGGCTGTGCATTAATAATCTCAGAGTGAGATGAGAAGCAGCATGAGATATGATGAGGCCCTGAAATATGAGAAGGTTATATGAAAAATAACCTCATAGATGAAAAGAAAAGGTTTTGTAACATCCAAAGGCACTAAGAACTGTGAATGATAGTGAACTATGACCAGAATATGTTGAATTACTACTACATGACTTAGGACAAAAAGCGAACAGATAGAAAATAAAGAAGTTTATGCGGCCGTTTATTTGAGAAGCCGAATCTCCTAAACAGAAGTCGGAAACAAGAGTTCGAGTCTCCGAACCAGAAGTCCGAATCTCGGAATGAAGAGTCCGAGTCTCCGAACCAGAAATCCAAAGCTTCGAATCAGATCGACCGCGCAAGAACAGCCGAGGGTGCGGATTGCAGTGCCATTTCCGCGGCGAAGAGCCAGCCCGGGCATGATTGGCAGCGGGATAATTAGAGTGCCATCGCGTTGCAAATGTTAGTCGTCGTGCAGGAGGATAGAGCGCGGAGTCAATATGCATCTCTCTCGCCCTTGCCTCCGTCGCGACCATACGGCGGCGATCGTAACCCTACATTAGCACCGTATTCGCCGGATACGACTCGTTTTTACGACACTGCTGCCCACCCGCCGACTACAACAGCTACTACAACGTCCACAACAGAGCTACATAAAACCAACAGCGTTTACAAGGTCCACAGCTGCTTCTACATCGACTACAGCAGGGGCTACAACAAATCCCTACAGCCGCGTCCAAGTATCATGACAGCGCCTGTAACATTATCCATTGCAACGTCCTCGGCAGACCCCGCAACACACTTGCCAGACACCTCGTCATTGTGCATCGGGACTCGAAAATTGGTTCGTTTCTGTTCATGTTGAGTCCGTGTCCTCAAGGGAGGTTGTTCTTGTATTATGTGCAAACATAATAGCATGCGAGGAAAATGCAATATGTATCTGTATATATGTACTTTATATACGAATATATGTGTGTTCGTGTGTAGAGAGAGAGAGAGGGGGGAAGAGAGAGAGAGAGAGGTGGGAAAGAGAGAGAGGGGGAAGAGAAAAAAGAGAGAGACAGAGACAGAGACAGAGAGAGGGAGAGAGAGAAGGAAGAGAGAGAGAGAGGGGAGGGAAGAGAGAGAGAGAGGGGGGGGGGGAGAGAGAGACAGACAGACAGAGAAAGAAGGGGAGAGAGAGAGAGAGAGAGAAAAAAAAAGATGGGAAGAGAGAGAGTATAATGGGTTCAGAACCTTATTACAGTGGCTTAGCAGAGGTAGTTATGTAATGACGGCTTGACTCTTTATTGATGAAGAGTACAGCACAGTAACTGAGACGATAGACGATGTTTATGGTAAAGCAGTGAGCGCGGGGACACGTGTCAGGCTAACCTGCCTGAAGGCAAAGGCTAGACCGACCTTACTATGTCGAGTGTTGGCCACGAACTGTCAGGTCAGGTGAGGTCAGATATTATCGTCATCTATGCCATCGATGAGTCGATGGTTCCAAACTGGACATGAAGCCACATGGTAAACAGCCCCGTGGTCTACTGGGAAAATGACTTACAGAAATAGGCTTATGTATATGCCATATTGCTCAGCCACCTCCTCATACCTCGCCCTCGAGGCGAGGTATAAGGAGGTGGCCGAGGTATTAGATTTGCCTCGAGGGTGACCTAACTTGGCTGGTCATCTTGTTCTCGTGTGCGTTGTTCTTGGTGCATCTTGGTGGCTGCTCGTCTCTGTCATCCTCTTCTTCCTAGTCCTCGGTGTAATCTGTCTGTCCTCGAAAGTCTCCTTGACTTCGGATTCGTCTAGACTTCCTTGTAGTGCTCGTCCAGGCCTAACTCGGTGGCATCTTCGTCCACACATCCTCACAGATCTCGTCCAGGTCCTTCTCGGCTTCATGCTCGTCCTCACACTGATGAGCTCCTGGAGTTGACTGGATCTGCGGTCATCCAGGCAAGCGGCGCCCATCCACAGCATCCTGGGGCAACTGGTACCTGCACTCAGGTGTTCATTGGTGTACACCTGAGGGCAAAGCAGAATTCCATCTCCCTGGAGACATTGGAGGCCACTGAAGCGTGTCGTAAGGCTCGGCTGAATGGTAATCAATTTTTTTGTCGCTCCACGGTGCTTAGGGCTCGGGCACTGCTGAGTAGGGACAAGGAACAGTTCATCAGGAATCTTGCTGAGGAGGTTGAAGGCCATTTCTTGGTAATGACCTTCGCCCTGCCTACCAAGCCCTAAGAAAGCTGAACTCTAGGCCCTCCTCACAGATGACTGCAGTCCGATCAGTGGATGGACGGATCATCTCAGATCATGTTGGGATTCGTGAATGTTGGACTGAGTACTCTGAGCAGTTTTACCAGGTATACCCTCCAACAGTTAGCTTGGATGCAAGTAATGTCACAGTGCCTGAGCCTGACCCACCCATCAGCAAGGAATCTCCTACCCTAACAGAGGTTAGGCTGGCGATTTCCAAGCTGAAGAGTGGGAAAGTTGCAGGCATATATGATATCCCTGCTGAACTGCTAAAGGCTGGGGGTGAACCTATGGCTTGGGGCCTGCATACAGTCCTGACTGCCATCTGGCAGTCTGGTACCATTACCCTTGACCTGCTGAGGGGCATGGTCATCCCTCTCTGGAAGGGGAAAGAGGATTGTTGGGATTGTAGCAACTACCGTGGCATTACACTGCCCAGCATACCAGGCAAGGTTCTCGCCCACATTCTTCTGAAATGGATCCACAACCACCTACAGAGGCATCAGAGACCGGAGCAGTCTGGATTTACTCCTGGCAAGTCCACCATAGACAGTATACTAGCGCTTCAAGTAATTGTGGAACGCTGTCGTGAGTTTGGTCGTGGGTTGCTTGCAGCCTACATCGACCTCAAGAAGGCATTTGACTCGGTGCATTGGGAATCGCTATGGGAGATCCTGAGACTCGGGAATTCCGACACAGATTATTGGCCTAATAGCAAGCCTTTATACTGGTACTGAAAGTGCTGTAAAGTGTGGTGGGGGTCTGTAGAACTTCTTCCCTGTTAATTCAGGGGTGAGGCAAGGCTGTGTCCTTGCACCAACACTTTTCAACACCTGTATGGACTGGATAATGGGCAGAGCTACTACCCAAAGTCAGTGTAGAGCAACACTAGGCAATATCAAGGTCTCAGACCTTGACTTTGCCGACGATGTTGCCATCCTATCTGAGTCCTTGGAGTCACTTGTGGCGGCTCTTGATGCATTTAGCAATGAGGCGAAGCCCCTAGGCCTAGAGGTCTCCTGGACCAAGACCAAGATTCAGGACTTCAGGCCTGTTAGAGGAACCCGTTCAGTCAATCCATGCTTGCGACGAGGATGTTGAAGTTACAGAGAGTTTTACATACCTTTGTAGCATAGTCCATATTTTTGGGCTGTCAGACCAAGAAGTCAATAGACAGATTGGTCTGGCAACAGGAGCCGTGAACTCGATCAACAAGAGCATTTAGAGATGGTGGTACTTATGCAGAAGGACCAAGCTGTGTGTCTTCAAGGTCTTGATACTGCCAGTTT
>NC_051403.1:45952509-45962509 GCF_015228065.2 Penaeus monodon
TAATCTCTGTTTGGCGGGAATGATGGGCGGCTTATGAGGGTTGACTGATGGCGCTTGGCGTATTTAATCCGGTCGACTTGGGGCGGTCAAATGTCTGGTGCTCGTGCTGTCTGTCGGTCTCTCCGTCAGCCTGCTTGCTTGCTTGTCTGACTGCTCGTCTGCCTGTCTGCCTCACCGCCTCTCTGTCATTCTGTCCGTCTGCCTGTTTATATGTATGTATGTATGTATTTATACATGCTTGTATATATGATGTGTTTATCAATTGTTTTACTGGCTGTTCATCTGTTTGTCCGGCTCTCTCTCTCTCTCTCTCTCTCTCTCTCTCTCTCTCTCTCTCTCTCTCTCTCTCTCTCTCTCTCTCTCTCTCTCTCTCTCTCCTTTCTCTCTGGCTTTCTCTTCTTACGTTTTAAGAAGAAAATGCTGTGAACAGAGGAAGGGCAGTAAAGGTGGGAGATAAATAGAACTAGGAAAGGGTCAGAGAAGAATGGAAATAAAAGAGGAAGAGATAGAGAACAAGAGATATACACGAAGGTATTTAAATAGGCGAATAAATAGAGGGGTAAATACAAAACAAGGGACATGCTGTGGAGAGAGAGTATATATATTAACGGATAAGAAAACAGGTGAAAGGAAATGTAAATATGAGAACAGATAGCCCAATAGATAGTTAGACAGATAGAGATAGGCAGATTGATTATAATATAAAAAAGAGAAACTGAAATGAAAATAAGATGAAAGAAAAAATATCAAAAGACTATTCGAAAATGCCTCAAAATTCAAGAAAAGTCGAAGATTAGAAAGAAAACCTGATCTGAAGTGGAAGCCTTTTTCGTTAATCAGAGGTTCAAGGAGTAATTAGTGAAGAAAAAGTAACATCTTAATGTTTGCACAAGCACATGATTTGTATCCGTTGCTTGACATTCTTTTCAATCTTGAAGAGGATTAACAAGTAGCTGGCGCTTGCAATTGAAAGAACATCAACATTTGGAGTGTGGAGATTGCTAATTCAACAAATCCTCTGATGTGCAAATAAGGATTGTCTGAGAAATGTAATTTTATGTATTCTTATGTTATTATGTTTTCATTAATTAACTTTGTTAGTCAGCCAGTCGCCTATAATAAGATATACATATAAATATATATTTTTTTTACAGAAGGAAGTTCTTCACGCTAATAAGAATCAGAATTAGTTGTTATCAGAATGAGCATTATTATAGCATTATTATATTAATTATCAGAATGAGCATTATTATAATTGTATGTTTTAAGACGACTGTCACGGGGGTTTGTATTCTCCCTTGCTCTCTTCTCTCCTCTTGTTTGTTATTCTCTCTCTCTCTCTAGGATGTGCATAATTCTATTTCTGTTACCAGTCGACCACGTGGCTGGTTACCACGCGGATCCAAAGTCCAAAATAAGACCCACCCGCTCAGCGAGGGCGGAGGTCACATTTTATATCTGACCTCGTTTGACCGGGAGTTCGTGTTAAGCACCCGACGCAGTAAAGTCAGCTCCGCCCTCCCTCTCCGGGCGAGCTGGCCGCGACCAGCATACCGCGCTTACCCCTATAAATAGACATGTTGCTTGTTTTCCTGTGTCAACTCTTAGAAATGAAGAGTGAAGCCGAATACCAGTATCAATACCCATCTGCTCACCACTGTATGAAGGATGATAGCCTTTCACACTCTCTCTCTCTAACTCCTGATTCACTCTCTCTATCTCTCTCTCTCTCCTGACTCTCTCTCTCTCCTGAGTCTCTCTCTCTCTCTCTCTCTCTCTCTCTCTCTCTCTCTCTCTCTCTCTTTCGCCCTCCCCCTTTTCTCTCTCTCTGTCTATCTATCTATCTATCTAACTGTCATTCTGTCTATCTCCCTTCCTGTCTATCTTTATCTGTCAGTTCTCCTGTTTACATTGTGTCAATACACGTGCCTACATATAAAATATACATATATGCTTATATACTTTTTTTTGGAAGGAAATCCTTTAAGCTAACAATAAGTTGAATTCTGATCATTATTATCAGTGTGTATTGAGACGACTGCCACGAGGGGTCTTGCAATCTCTCCTGCTCTCTTTTTTCCTTTTGTCTATCACTCCTTCTGTCTTTTTGTCTCTCTGTCTCTGTCTGTCTGTCTGCCTCCCCCTCTCTGACTTTATACTGGACACGTGCTGTTGCAGATGTAGGTAGTGTCGATGGTGTTGTTGTTAAGTAAGTGTAGTTTTATTAATGTATATCTTGCTGTTGAATTATATGTTGCAGCTTTGGGTTTTGTTGCAAGTTAAAAGTCATGTCGTTGATTTTGATTTTAGTGTGGTATATGTTAGAATTCTTGGTTTTGTTATGGGTATAACGAATGGAGTCTACTGCTCTCAGAATACCCTAATTATTTCTGTAGATGTCAAGGATGGTGCATGCTATGTCGAGAAGAAAATGTTTTCATGAATAGACACTTGAGCAACGAAAAGAAAAAGAAATCTCTGAATGATGAAATAGCAGGAGATAATGACTGGCGGGGGAGGGGAGAAGGGGTAGAGAAAACAGAGGATGGATGAGAGGAGAGGAAAGAATGAAGTAAAAAAATAGGCGAGAGTGGGCTGCATCAACAGAGGTGAGCGAGTAAGAGATGAAGATGCAGGAGGCTGAGGGAAAGCTGAAAATGAGGCTGAACTAAATATGGTGTATAATAGATAGATAGAAAGACAGATAAATAGACGGATAGATAAGAAATAACGAAATGACTAAGGTCTATATGTACTGATTGGTAAATATGCAGATGGATATCGATAGGCGGACGGAGCGAAAAAGTGCAGAAGGAAGGGGAAATGAAGAGGAAGTTAGAAAAAGGGAGGGAAAGGAAAGGAAAGGGGAGGGCAATGACAAAGGCAAGACAGAGAAGAATGGGAAAGGAAAAGGAAAGAAGGGCAAAGAAATGGAAGGGAAAATAAGGACAAGGAAGGAAGGGCAAAGGAGAGGAAGGAAAAATAAGAGCAAGGAGGCGGTGGCTGTCCAGCTGGTCGGAGGCTCAATAAACAAGAGCAAAGGACGAGGGCGAGGGAGCGGACGAGGAGGGAGATGAATGGAGTGGGAAAACGCCGGTGATGAGAGGCAGGGGGGCGAGGGAGGGAGGGAAGGGCGAGGGCGAAAGGGAGGGCAAGGGAAAGAGAAAGGAAAAGAGGGGATAGGGAGGAGAGAAGATATATATGTGTGTATGTTTAAATTTAGAGCAAGACAGAGACAGACAGACAGAGAAGGGAAATCAGTGACAGGAAGGAAGAGAGAGGCAAGAGTTTTTCGGAATGGGGGACTGAATGCGTTGAAGGAGAGAGAGAAAAAGAGATATAGAGGTAGAGAAAGAGAAAAAGAAAGGGAGATAGATAGACGGAGAGAGAGACAAAGACGAAGACAGAGAGAAAGAGGAAAGAAGAGAGAAGCAGAGAAACGGATAAACGTTTCTGCTGAAACAGAGAAAAAGAAAGAAAGAAAAAAAACAGAGAGAGAGGGGGGCGAGAAAAAAGGGAGATGGAGCGAGGAAAACGGAGGAAGGGCCAGGGAGAGAGAGGAAGGGCCAGGGAGAGAGAGGGAGGGCCAGGGAGAGAGAAGAAGGGCCAGGGAGAGAGAGGGAGGGCCAGGGAGAGAGAGGGAGGGCCATTTTTTTAAACTAATGAATTAGTTTTGAAAATGTATCTTGAATCTATAAATCCTCAAAAATTACACACATGTAACTATATCTCAAATTTATTGTTATTATTTCTTTTTCTTTTTTTTAAATAAAGTTTAATAACGTATTTAACTATGTAAATACTTTTAAAACTAATATTTTTTGTTTTATCATCAAAAAATATAAATTTAAAAAATGAAACTAATGAAAATTAGTGAAATCAAATATATTGTGTTGTAAAGGCGATGAAATCGGCGCAGCCATTTGAGTAATTAAAGTAATTCATTAACCGCGTTTAATTCATACTGAGTTAATTAGCATATTGATGAAATTGTTGAACTGAAGATGGAAGTAACGTTAATGAAAAGGAGTAATTAATGAAAAGGAAGAAATATGGAGTAAACACGGACGTTATAAAATCCGTTTCCTATTCTGCTTTTGATGCCATTCACGGTACGATGTGGGTCCAAACTTTGCCGTGTTGCTTGCTTACAATTCCAGGGGTTTATTGTGGGTTTATAGTGTTTATAGTGAGGTTGCAGTGCGAGTAGTTTATAGTGAATTTACAGTGCGATATGTTTATGGTGAGTTTATAATGCGAGTTGTTCATGGTGAATTTACAAGGGTTGTTTGTAGTGAATTTATTGTATTGTAACTTGGTAATGGTAACAGTGCGACTTGTTTGGAGTCGAAAATGTACGGCTTAGTTATTTTTCTTTTGTTTAGCTTTTCTTTAATGTTAAAGAAAATGTACATACTGGTTCACTCCAAAAACGCAAGAGGAAACTATACTGAAACATTAGTAAATCTTGTATCTGCTGGCGCTAGAGTGGGTGAGTTGGTGGGTGGATGGGCGCGTGACTGGGTGGGTGGGCGGTGGGTGGATGGGTGTTTGTTAAATCTGTGTGAACCGCTTGTGCATTTTTTTTTTTTTTTTTTTTGTGACTATATGCCTGCATGCGCATGTTCAAGCGTAGTTGAGTGTCTCTCTGTAGATATGTAAGCATGCATAAGGCTACACTGCATGGTAAATATGCACGCTGCATATTTACCAGAAAAGAAAGAGAGATGAGAGGGAAGGGGCGACCGCAACCAGAGACAGAGAAAGACAAACAGCCTTTGAAATCTCTTGTCGCTCTCCGTAACCTCCGCCACCGCACTCTTACAAAAAAAGAAAAGCGAGAAAAAGAAAACTGAAGAAAAAAATCATACCGAAAACCCACTTTGGTAAAGAAATCATCCCGGGAGTTACTCCGCGCAAAGTCAAGAGTAAACCCAATTACAACAGAAAAGGAAGGAAAAACATTCGGAAACGCCATTTCGAAATTATGTGTTGAGGAAGATTGCCTCAGGGCAACGCGGCTCAACTGTCACCACTTCGAGGCTGTGTGTTGGGGGGAGGGAGGGAAAGAGGGAGGGAGAGAGAGAGAGAGAGAGGGGAGAGAGAGAGAGGGAGAGAGAGAGAGGAGGAGGGAGAGAAAGAGAGAGAGGGAGGGGAGAAAGAGAGAGAGTGGGAGGGGAGAGAAAGAGAGAGTGGGAGGGGAGAGAAGAGAGAGAGAGGAGGAGAGGAGAGAAAGAGAGAGAGGGAGGGAGGGGGGAGAGAGAAGAGGGAGAGGAGAAGGAGGGGGGAAGAGGAGGGGAGAAGAGAGAGAGAGGAGGGGGAGAAAGAGAGAGAGAGGAGGGGAGAGAAAAAGAGAGAGGGAGGTTACAGAGAGAGAGAGAGAGAGAAGAGAAGAGAGAAAGTGGGAGAGAGGGAAAGGGAAAAATAAGTGTGTGTATTCCTGTGTTGCTTATGTATGTGAATCCATATGTATATGTGTGGGTGGGTTTTTCTCTCGACTAAGTTTTATCGGGAAGAGCGCTGTTAATTTTTAATTTAATATTTTTGCGTGTCTTCCGTAAATGAATTTACCATTTTCCAGTCTCCAAAACAGAGATAGATTAAGAGAAAAAAAAATAGGAAAAAATATTTCGTTATGCCTCGCAAAAACGATAATGAAATGCAAACAAAAACAAATGAATTTCAGGATAAAAAGAATTCAGATAAAGACTGCACACCAGTTCGAGCGAAAGTGCATATAAAGAACCATAGCAGAACAAATGAATAACTGAAGAGAGACAAAAAAATCTCCAAATATAAAAATAAATGAAAAAAGTTAATTTGTAAGAAGTTAAAACGCCGATCCATCAGCCGATAAACAAATGCGTAAATAGAGAAGTAGATTGATAATTAAAATGTAATACATTATGGATAATGGATTAATGAAGTATAATATTACGCTGCAACTTATAACGATATTAATAACAACGAGAACAACAGCAACAACAGTAAAATTAATATGATGATGTTAATAGTAAAAGTAATAATTATGATAATAGTAATAGTGATAATCATAATTGTAATTATAACTTTTTGTTATAATTATTTTAGTATCATTGATATTTTTATTATTATTATTGTTACTACTACTACTATTATCATTATTACTATTACTATTGTCATTATTATTATTATTATTATAATTATAATTATAAGTAGTAGCAGCAGCAGCTCTATCACCATTAGCATTACCATTACCATCACATTCATCATGATCATCATCATCACACTCATCATAATCATCATTATTACCATCATCATCGTCATTTCCGCGACGAGCTTCTCAACGTCGCGCGGAGATGAGCCTCATCTAAGATTTCTCTCTCTCTCTCTTTTCCTTCTTTTCTTTTCTCAGGATCACAATTCGATTTTTAGCTCGATTTTTTTTTTAATTCGATTTTTAGCTCGATTTTTTTTTTTAATAATTTGTATTGGTATTATTAGGATTAGTATTGTTATTGTTATTATCATATTAATTATCATGATGATATTGATATGATGATAATATTGATAATGAATATTTTAATAAAATAATAATAATGATAATATTATTATCAAGATTATAATAATAATAATGATGATAATGATGACAATAATTTTTTTTTTATTATTTATTACTCATTATCATTATTATTATTATTATTATTATTATTATTATTATTATTATTACTATTATTGGTATTATTATTATTATTATTACTGTTATTATTATTATTATTGTCATCATTATCATTATCATTATAACTGTCTTTATACGACATTATTATTATTATTGATGTTGTTGTTATGACTGCTATTGTTTTTTCTATTTGCTGAAAAAGTACCTAATTCCACCAGTCGTGACGGTAAGTAAATTCTCTCGTTCTCTCTCTATTTTCTAAACTGAAGCGTGGGTTTCGACAATGCATACAGCTGATGTCAAGTGGCCCTCCCTCTCTCACCCTGGCCCTCGCCCTCGCCCCTTTTTCGTCTCTCTGTGTCCTTTTTTTCTTTTTTTCTCTCTCTCTCTCTCTCTCTCTCTCTCTCTCTCTCTCTCTCTCTCTCTCTCTCTCTCTCTCTCTCTCTCTCCATTCCTCCCCTCTTCCCGTCCATCCCTCCATTCCTTCCTCCCTCACCCCATCCCCTCCCCTCCCCTTCCCCCTATTCTCCCTTCCTCTGTTCTTCCCTCCATCCTTTCTCCCCTCCTCTCTCTTCCTCCTTCCTTCTCTACCTCCTCCCCTCTCTCCCTCCCTCCTCCCTCCTCCCTAATCCCTACCCCTTCCTTCCTCTCTCTCTCTCTCTCTCTCTCTCTCTCTCTCTCTCTCTCTCTCTCTCTCTCTCTCTCTCTCTCTCTCTCTCTCTCTCTCTCTCTCTCTCCTTTTTTTTTAGATGGCGCTGGCGTTGATGTCCCAATATGTTGGGAGGTTTGATTACAATAAAGGGGAAAAGCAATAAGTGAAATTAGATTGCAGTTCATTTCGTTCCCTGTCGAGTATTTTCCAAACGATGTCAACAGGGGCGGCTTGTTGTTGTTGTTAGTGATGCGGGGTGTTGTCTATTTGAATTTATCATTTAGAATGGAATCTCGCTGTATATGTGCCTGAGTGCGTGTGTGTGTGTGTGTGTGTGTGTGTGTGTGTGTGTGTGTGTGTGTGTGTGTGTGTGTGTGTTTGTGGGCGGGCGTGTGGGCGCGCGCGAATGTGTGTGTGTGTGTTGGTTGGTTTGTATGCAAGCGTTGAAATGATTAAGCAATGCACATTTCCAATGGAATTATCAAATGGAAATAGCAACTCGATCGCTCCGCCTCCCTTTTGTGTGTTGTGTGTGTAAGTTGAGGTATGATTGCTCTCAGGCAACATCGGTCTTGCAAATCAAACTAAAAAAGAAAATTGCCATGAGGAATTATGAAAAATATTAATGAGAATAGGACAAGGCGATTCAGAATTCTAGAAACTGATGGATAGTGTCATATACTCATTTTCAAAACTTTAACCCATATGACACCGCATGAGTTTATTGCACAAACTTTTCTGAAGTAAGAAGAAAAATATGCATGTAAAAAACATGTTGGCAACAGACCATCTTGCAAGTTCGATAGAGTTGCCATCTACTTACTCATATATTTCTTTACTGTATGTTATTTGTTGAATTGCTGATTATATTAAAAAGAAACACTGATATCTCATTTGAATCTGCCATTCAGGATGTCGTATATTTCACCGAGATTTCCCTCCTCTTGAATACATATTTTGCTTCTGAATGATTTCTCTTTACAAGATTCCCAAGCTTTATTTCCCCTTAAATGTCTTCCTCCTCTTTGCTTTCCCCTGCAGTTCCCCAACACGCGACCTCCCTCAGATGGCTTTGAGTCTCACTAATTTACCCTTTTATGCATACAATGCTTTGGGATTGCATAGGATTGTGAGTAAATGCTGGTGGATAAATATTTATTCAACCGGGATAAGCTACAGTAACAATCTCTATATTTCCGCGTATTTTTGTTTATCCCCCGAAAATATCTAGCTGTTTTTTTTCTAGTTTCATTTAATTGTATTTTTGACATTCATATTCATTCATTGGTACTTTTAGATTTCTTCATTTAATTACATTTTTAACTTTGTTTTATCCAGTCACTGCTACGTTCCTGTCTGTTATTTGAAAACCATCGGATTCCAGCGCCGTATGCAAATGTTATAGTAGAAGTTATAGAGGAAGATGTAGTAACTCTCGTCTTAAAGGCTTAAGGAAATAGTTTCATTCTACTGCGCAAAACTACACAGGACTGTTCGTTATTTTTTCCTCACTATAGGTAGTACATTGTCTTTGTCTGTGGGAGATATTTCATTGCGTTTTACAGTATATATTTCAGTGTTTTTATTTCTGCTGGCGACAGTTTCATTTTTCTGTGGTGTGGGGAAACTCCAAGTATTGTGCCGCAGAATTTTCCTCCTTTCCTCTTTGTTCTGAAGCACCAACTATCTTTATTATTATTATTATTATTATTATTATTATTATTGTTGTTTTGTTGTTGTTGTTATTATTATTATTATTATTTTATTATTATTATTATTATTATTATTATTGTCATTGTTCTTATTCTAATTATTATTGTTATCATTTTTTTTGCGATTGCTAATATTACTATCGCCGTCGTGATTGCTGTTACTGTTTGTGTTATTATCGTTGTAAACACCTCATTAACCTTTTATCTCCATGAAAGTATGATTCTTTATGCAGTATATAATGTGCAGACTTCATAGAGCTGTACACTGTTGTTGTCGTTATTGCTGCTGCTGTTGTTGAAGTTTATTTTGTTGTTAAAGTTGTAGTTGAAGTTTTTGTTGTTGAAGTTCACAGTGTTGCAATAATTACAATACGGTGTTGCTGAACTAAATGCTGTCCGTTTTTTCGTGATATATAAGAAATTGAAATTGGGACATGACGCTTTGCTGGTTTATCCCTGTGTCGTTTTCACTCTTTTCTTTGCTTTGCTTTTACCGTTGTTGAAAGATATAACAAGAGCGAAGAGAAGTGAAATGGGAAAGAGAGAGGGGGGGGGGGAGAGAGAGAGTGAGAGGGAGAGGGAGAAGAAAGGGGAAGGGGAGGGGGGGAAGGAAAGAAGTAGAAGTAAAAGAGAGAGAGAGAGAGAGAGAGAGACAGACAGACAGACAGAAAGAAAGAAAGAAAGAAAGAAAGACAGACAGACAGACAGACATAATAGACAAGCAGAAACAAAGACAGACAGACAGACAGGGAGAGAGAGAGAGAGAAGTAAGCAGCCAAATAGAGAATACAAATACAAAGACGAAAACAAAGCGAAAAACAGCGAGAAGGAAAGGAGCCAGAAAAGCCGTTTCCCTAAACGCGGAAATGTAAAGTGCAGCGCGCGAGTCATGATGAAATTCGCTCAGACAAGAAGGTGCAAGTTCGAGAAACTGCAAGGTACTTTAGCAGACAGGAATTGTTGCACTGAGAGGGAGAA
>NC_051403.1:45975009-45977509 GCF_015228065.2 Penaeus monodon
TTTCGCCTTTATTTTATGAAGGCGATTAAGGCGGGAGATAAAGCACAAGCACGACTCGAGCTCAAGATGAAAGTTCATCATGCTTGCGTCTCTTGTCTCACTCTTTATTCATTTCTCTCTCTCTCTCTCTGTCTTCTCTCTCTCTCTCTCTCTCTCCTCTCCCTCTCTCCCTCTCTCTCTCCTCTCCTCCTCCCCTCCTCTCCGTCTTCTCCCTCCTCCCTCTTCTCTCTCTCTCTCTCTCTCTCTCTCTCTCTCCAAATCTCTTCTACCCTCTCTCTCTCTCCTCTCTCTCTCTCTCTCTTCTTCTCCTCTCTCTCCCCTTCTCTTCTCCTTCCTCTTCTTCTCCTCCTTCCTCTCCCCCTCCTCCTCTCTCTCTCTTCTTTTTTCCTCTTCCTCTCTCTCCCTCTCTCTATTTCCTCTCTCTCTTTCTCTCCCTCCTCTCTCCCTCGTCGAATCCTAGCTCTTTACACCTCCTCCCCTCTCCTAGCGAAATGGCACGGGAGAAAACCCGCGCGGGAAAGATAAGGACGCTGATTTGTAAAGTAACGGTATTTAGCAACGTTGTCAAGAATCTAAGCGATACATACAGCAACGTTTGCGGACCCGGGAGGTATTGCATGTAAAAGGGTAACCAAATACAGTCATGCGCGGCAAGAGATTCGGACACGCCAGCTGTTGGCTTATAAGGCCTCGAGGACTCATTTTCGCGTCAGAAGTGACACGGCATCGGCAATTAAGGGACCTCTCGTCATATGCACGACGAAAGGAAACGGCGGTGATAAGAACGAGCAAGCCTGTCGGCCGGAGAGAGAGAGAGTAAGAGCGAAAGAAAGAAATATATATATAGAAAGAACAAGCGAGATAAAGAGAGAGACGGAGACAGAAATGGAGAGAGAGAGATTGTGTGTGTGTGTGTGTGTGAGAGGGAGGGAGAGAGAGAGAGAGTGAGAGAGAGAGAGAGAGAGAGAGAGAGAGAGGGGGGGGGGGGGGAGTCAAGCGAGAGAAAGAAGAGAGAGAGAGAGAGCGTTGTGCCTGCACCCCATAAAACCCCCTTTGAGTCCAGAGAGAGATGAGTTTTCTGGAAGTAGTAACAATTGACTTTTTTATTTTTTAATCATTAAAATCCAGCGGAGAGACAGCAAATAAGCAGATCGTTAAAATTCCAATCTAATTAAATATTCATAAGAAAAAGTAGTGCGGTTTTATTTTTTTTCTCTCTCTCTCCCTCCCTCCCTCTCCCTCTCTCCCTCTCCATTTCCCTTTCCCTCTCTCTCTCCCTTCCTCTCTCCCTCCCTCCCTCCCTCTTCTCCTCCCTCTCTCCCTCCCTTCCTCTCTCCCTCCCTTCCTCTCTCCCTCTGTCCCTCCTTTATATATATATATATATATATATATATATATATATATATATATATATAATAATATATATATGTATATATAAAGAATTTTGTTGAAAATTATTGCTGAAAGAATGAAGTTGAAGTTAAGAGAGGAAATTGCAGACGAACAAGCAGGTTTTCGCCCTGGAAAAGGTACCAGAAACCAGATTCTAAATTTAAAATTGATCATAGAGAAAAACAGAGAACATCAAAAAGACCTATACCTGTGTTTCATCGATTATGTGAAAGCTTTTGATACTGTTGATCACGATATCCTCTGGAATAACATGAACGATATGAATTTTCCAAAACACAGCTGTAAGAACCACTTAGGGGTTAACAGAATGGTTCGAAGTCAAACAAGGAGTGCGACAGGGTTGCATTTTGTCTCCGCACCTCTTTAATATATATTCTGAAACAATTAGGAGAGGTGCTTTAGAGAATTTTGAAGGAAGTGTGGATATTGGAGGATACAAAATATCAAATCTGAGGTACGCCGATGATATAGTTTTGATTGCCAGCAGTATCACTGAACTACAACTACTAAATAAAGTTAAAGAAGCAAGCGAAAAGGCTGGCTTGTTTCTTAATGCCAAGAAAACTAAGATCATGAACATTCAAAGATAACCGGCAATGAACAATGATGAACATGTTACAATCAATGGAATGATTGTGGAAAATGTGAAAGAGTTCACTTATCTTGGAGCTGTTTTAACTAATACATATGATGATTCACCGGAAATAAAAAGAAGAATTACCATTGCCAAAAACGCCACAATTGCTCTCAATAACATCTGGAAAGACCGAAGAATTACCTTACGGACAAAGCTGATGTTATTGAACTCATTAGTTTTCCCAATTGCATCATATGGTTCTGAGTGTTGGATGTTGAAGTAGATAGACAAGAAAAAGATCAATAGTTTTGAAATGTGGTGTTACAGACGAGTACTGTGTATTAGCTGGACAGAGAAGAAGACGAATGATGAAGTGCTGAGAAAAATAAATTGTAAAGACCGGCTGTTGGACATCTTGAACAGGAGGAAATTAAAGTTTATTGGTCATGTAATGAGAAGTAAAAGTATTGAGAAAAACTTGCTGACAGGGATGGTGATAGGAAACAGAGG
>NC_051403.1:45980009-45982509 GCF_015228065.2 Penaeus monodon
AAGCTCGTGTTTTGAGGCCCACGAGCGCCCACTATAAACGTCTCCGTCCGGCTGGAAATCGGAATCAGCGCGGGGCCGGCCTGACGAGGCGAACGTTAAGTTCACAGAGACCGCCGTAAAACACCTTATGTTAATAAAGAATCCAATTTGGCCATTATGCATCGCTTTTTACCCGCCTTTTATTTGACATTAAAGCGCGCCATTATCCGAGGTTCATGGCCGAGGCAATGCTTCATTTTTGGCCGACAAATATTATTACGGCGGCGCGAGGGTCCTTCCCCGCTGCCGAAGCCGCGGGATCTGCCCAGGAGGCCAACGGCGAGGCCCTCCTCTCGCCGGGCGAGGCAGCCTCCGTGCTCTGCGGCGTTCGTTGCGGCTGGAAACACCTTTTTAAGACATGTGGTACATACATACATACATATATATATATATATATATATATATATATATATATATATATATATATATATGTATGTGTGTGTGTGTGTGTGTGTGTGTGTGTGTGTGTGTGTGTGTGTGTGTGTGTGTGTGTGTGTGTATGTATGTATATACACATACATACATACATACAAGCATATATATATATAATGGGTGTACAGATATAAATATACATATGGATGTAGAAAGATAATCGGGTTGATATATAGACAGAGACCGGTACTAATAGCTATGGATATAGATATAGAGGCAGAGAATAGATAGAAAGATAGATAGATATTTGCGTAACATAAACAGATTAGTACAGACATAATACAATAAGAACATAATAACATTACGCCCTGCCAGTACCGGGAAAGGGGGAAGGGGGGGAGGGGAAAGGGAAGGGGGAAGGCGGTCTGAGCAAATAACACTGACTCGACAGATGTAGGAGACTGTTCTCGAAGTCGGAACATGTTATTTTATAGAAGGAATGTCATTTGCAAGTCGGAACCTGTTATTTCACAAGAACTCTCATGTCCATAACAAACGCGCGGCTTCTTTCGGCAAACACTTTGGGCCTCGATATGCGTCATGAAATATGCGGCGCGAAAGCGTGACAGATGGCAGTTTAGCGAAGAAATTTAGCGATTTCTTTGGCGAATGGACGGGACACTTAACGCGAGGGGGGAGGGGGAGGTCAGGAAGGACATTTTATCGATTTAGTTACTTATTTTGGAATTGTTACTGGTAAGAGTAGTATTCAGATTAGTACCATTAGTATCACGTTACTACCACCATCGTCGTCACCAACATTATCACCATCACCACCAACATCATTTTTAGCATCATCGTCTTCATTGCCATCGTCATCATCGTCATCGTCTTCATCGCCATCACCACCACCAACACCACCACCACCACCACCACTCAGATTACGTAATTTCTTAAGATGTGTAATGGGATAAAAATAATTACGTGTGAATAATAAAAGAAGCACTAACACAGTTCCTTCAAAATTAAAGAAACGAGTACAACACAAGTCAGCAATAACAAATAAAATTATTAAATCTGAAGAAAGAAAGAGAAGGAAACATAGTTAATAGAAAAATTCAGAAGATATGTTGCAGAATGTGGAAAAATATTGTTGCAAAATCAGCATAAATGAAGCCTATTCAAGATGTTGCAGACCTGGTCTTCTCTTACGATTGCAAACACTGTATCTGCAATAGTGACGTTGGGTAAAACAACAACAGAAAATGATAAAGATGGTGCTCATTATTTTTGCTGTTTCTGTTTTGTAATGATTGTTGACATTAATGTTATTGCTATGACCATTAGTAACTATCTTCTTAGCGTCATTATTATTATCATGATAGTTATCATGACCATCATTACCTCCATTACTGTCGCCATCACCATTAATAGGATCATTATGTCCTTGCATTTATTGTGTGTTTTATTCATTGAAATTATCATTATTCCTCATTACTGTTACCGTCATTATCATTGTCATAATTAATTTCTTTGCAATTGTTAGGTATATGATAATACAAAAAAGATCAAAGATTTTCAGAATATTCCACCAACGTCCACGGGTTCATACCAAAGTTTAGTTTTTGACAAAGGAACACATTCGCCTTTTATTATCGCTGTTTCGGAACGGGAAATATCGCGATCGAGACACCGGCGTGGCAGGAATAGCTCGTTTCAATATCTGCCTCCTCCCCCCACTCGGAAATATGCAGACTTGGGACCAACCTCTTTTCTCGGGAATTGTGTCTTGGGTTATCTGTTGCAGCCGCGTAGTTGGTATGATCTTGCCCCCATCGCTCCCCCCTCCCTGTGTCCTCTTACCAACATACTCCTTACCCCTTTACCTCCATACTCCCTCTACATATCCCCTTTCCCCCCTCCCCCTCATACTCTCTCTACCATACCACCTTCCCCCCATGCCTCATACCCTCATCCTCCTCTCCCCACATACACTTTCCCCCTCCCTCTTTACTCATATACCCGTCCTCTCATACTCCTCCTCCCTCCCCCATATCCCCTTCACCCTTCTCACCCTATCCCTGCCCCA
>NC_051403.1:45990009-45991304 GCF_015228065.2 Penaeus monodon
ATATTTATATCTTCTTTATTTAATATATTAATGATATCTCATCATATTGTGATTGTGTTCTCCGTATCCTTTCGGTCCTCGCCTCCCGTGGACTTGTGAAAGTGTATCTCGCTGTTGGGTGTTGTTATGCTATAAGCATCTTATATTTGGAATATAACATCTATATTTATTTGGACGCGGGATATAGTCTCATTATTCTATGATCCATATAAAAGGTGCTTCGGAAGACGCATAAGTATAGTTGATAAAGAAGGGGAAATAGGTAAGAGGAGGAGGGAAGAAACAATAGTAGACAATCAACACATAAACCAACATAATATAATGAGTATCACGAATGTAATGACCACTACACAACAACAAACACAAGAACAGAACGAGAACGAGAAGACACTCCATTTCGACCAAGGCATTCCCGCGGCGCTTCGCCTCCGCCCCCGCCTCACTTCCGTGCTGGCAGCCCTTACTTAACGCCTATTGCTATAACATTATTCGAAAGCAAATCTGGGGCTCTCTTGTGAAGTGTGAGAAGGGGGGGAGGAGAGGAGGAGAGGAGGGTAGGAGAGAGAGAGAGAGAAAGAAGAGAGAAATAGAGAAGGGAGGTATAGAGTTTTCAGTAACTGGAAAAAGAGAGAAAGAAGAGAAGAAAAAGAAGAGAAGAAGAAAAATAATATACACAACACAAAATATATATTTTGTGTTTTATTATAATAGATATATACATATATGTATATATATACATATTGTATATACATATATATATATATATATATATATTATATATATGTTATATATAGTATTAATATATAATATTATATATATATATATATAATAATATTGTGTGTGTGTTGTGTGGTAGTATGTATATATACATAACATATATATATATAAAAATATATATACACATATACAATTGTATAGTTATATATAATACAATATATATATATATTATATATATATAATTATATTATATATATATACCATATTATAGTATATATATATGTATATATCTAATATTATTATATATATATTATATATATATTTATTTGTGTTGTGTTGGTGTGTGTTGTGTGTGTGTGTGTGTGTTTGTGTGTGTGTTAATATATATTTATAATTTTTATTAAATATTTATATTTATTTATATTATTAGTTTATATTTTAATATATATTAATATATATAGTGTATATTCAACAACACACACACACACACACACACACACACACACACACATATATATATATATATATATATATATATATAATATACATATTATACATATAATTTACATATATATAAA
>NC_051403.1:45991404-45993904 GCF_015228065.2 Penaeus monodon
AGAGGAGAGAGAGAGGAAGGGGAGAGGAGAGAGAAGGAAAGGAGAGTGGGAGAGAGGAAGGGAGAGAGAGAGAGAGAGGGGGGGGGGTGAAGAACTATGAGATTCTTGTTCTATCGCTTGACCTAATCTGACCTTGACTCAGGAAAAAGCAGACGGGTCATTCACTTTAACAGAGGGCCCACATGAACCCGTTGTCATTATGATTAAGACAATTCATATGGTAAAACATTGTTCATTTTTCGACAGACCTACGCAATTTCATTTGAAAGCGAGTAAGACATGCTATTTGAACGAGGTTTTACCAACGTTTACCCTTTCATAGGAGCGAAACGTACAGGTTTGAAACCGAAACTGTAAAATAAACCTAAATGCCATGTCTGCGGAAAATGCCACGGAGACACGCACATCTATATTTTAGCCGTGTTATTTACAATTTAGTTTTTACAAGGCATATCCGTTGCAATAAAAAATCGTCGGATCGTATTCACGGTACCAAAGTTCATGAGGTTATCATTACGCCCGAGGATCATAGCCTGTGTGGCTCCGCTATGATTTTAGACACACGTGTGCAACCTATCAAACATAATAGCAACGGCAGCATGTGATATTGCCGAGTCACAGCAGGTGTAGGAAACGAGAAAATGCCGTATATATATGTACCACAGTAACAAGGACGGAATCTCAGCAATCATACGATAACATAAAAACAAGAAACGTAATAACAGAAATAACAAATTCAAAGCCGGTAAGAAAGCTATAACAGCAGCAAGAAAAAACAGTAAAACCGCGATTGCAACGGAAACCCACGTCGCCAGACGGTCTCCTGAACTAGAAGCACATCTCGAGCACATCCGGGGTTCAAACCCACCACGAAGTGGCTCTACAGCATAATCACCGCCAGCCTATTATGCTTGCCGGAGCGAACCAGCTTACATTCTCTGCTACCGCCTCGTCACGCGCTCTGATGTTCCTTTACTGGGTCACACTCGCCATGAGGTCACGAGATTCGAGTCGTTGCTGGCCACAGCTACCGATAAAGGAACATTGATGTACGCATTTAGGTGTCAATCCACGAGGCACATTCAGAATGGCAATTTATATCAAAGTGGTAAATCAGCATGTTGCTACACTATTTCCAGGTCATGTTCAGCGTGATCTGGGAATAGTCAGCTTCAAACAAAACACATGCACATGCAGCGTTTACATTCCTCAACTTGAAAAAATAAAAAAATAAAAAAATAAATAAAAAAAAAGATTGCGTGTGTTTGCGAGGGAGAGAGCGAGCGAGCGAGAGAATGAACTAGCGAATGAGAGAATGAGAGAACGAGGAAATGAGCTGTCGAATGAACTACCGAATGAGAGTGAAAGAAAGAGCGAACGAGATAACGAGAGAATGAAATTATGAGGGAACGAACAAGAGCATGAGAGAATGAACGAACGAGCGAGCATGTATACGGAGAGAACGGGGAAACGAGCGAATGCGACGGAGGGAGAGTGAGAGGGAGCCAGACAGAGACAAAGAGAGGATAGGAAAATTAATAAAGGATATGACAAATGAGGAAGAAATCTCGTGTGTTAGAGTGTTAGAGCATCCATCAGTTTAAGCCTACAAGCGCTCGACACACAGCTCAGTAGGCTGTTCCTATATCCTGAACTTCATAAAGGTGCCATAAAAAGGACTGTGATTAAACTCCATAAATTATTAGAATTCCTACCAAATCGCCCTGATTCATGAGTAGTTGCAAGAGCATTATTATTCCGGCCCGGTTTGCGCCACACATCTGGTCCTCGCTTAGCATATCTGGCGTCCTTTTTTTTTTTTTTTTTTTTTTTTTTTTCTTTTTTTTTTTTTTTAGCGCACGACTAACGGTCCAACCGACAGCGCGCCCGGCCATAAAGCAAAGAATCTGATCACAACGCGCAAACAGAGCAACGTGAGACAACACATGAAATGAAAACAGACACAAGAGGAAAGGGAACCAGACGTGGCATTCATGTCAGCGACCCTGATTTGAGTCACGCGCTTGTGCCCAAATGGTCAAGACTCCTCCCCTTCTCCAACGAATCTGATGAAAACGAGTAAAAAGGAGAGAGAGAGAGAGAGAGGGGAGAGAGAGAGAGAGAGAGAGAGAGAGGAGAGAGAGAGAGAGAGAGGAGAGAGAAAAGAGAGAGAGAGAGAGAGAGACTAAAAAAGGGTCTGGCGCCCGTCCGCCCGAGGGAAGTGTTGACCCGCGCTGATTCTTCTGCAACTTGCACAGCCTGTGCAGAATTCTTTCTCTTTTTCTTTTTGTGTAAAATTTGTGTATCTGTGCGCGTGCATGCGTATTTGTTACACCGTTGGATACAGACTTACCTGTAAAGTAAAGACCTACACTTATTTCCATGTACTACGCTACTGGATTTCATATTTCATTTCCACATGGGCGCTATGATGTTGCATAAAGTGAACGGGAAATTGCACTGCGATGCGAACGGGTAGCTGTCCTGCTGCTGCTCTGCC
>NC_051403.1:46003609-46006109 GCF_015228065.2 Penaeus monodon
CTCTCTCTCTCTCTCTCTCTCTCTCTCTCTCTCTCTCTTCACTCACTCTTTCTCTCGCTCTTTCTTTCTTACTCTCTGTCGCTCTCGCTCTTACTCTCGCTGTCTCTCTCTCTCCCTCCCACGTTGCTTCGAACGAACCGCCGTCGCTTCGAACCGCCGATAGCTACCTAGATAGCGCCGGGAACAGGTGTATATAAATCACACTTACGGCTTACTAACCTGAGCGGGCAGACGTCTCCAGAATGGGTCAAAACGGGTGAAATTGGCTCCCAGAGAAATCAGGTTCTGGGGACGGCGGGGGGGGGGGGGTAATCAGCCCGGCGAAGGAAAATGAAGCGTTGATTTCGGAGTGACAGCAAAGCTCCGTCGAGCTTTTTTTTAAAGCTCTCCTTGAGTCTTCCTTCGCAAAGGAAAATGGCTTTGATGACGTAAGCCGCTTTCATTCTCTTCTTTTTCCCTTTCCTCTCTTTATTTGATTTTCTCTCTTCCTCTGCTTTATCGTCTCATTGCCGTCTCTCCTCGTTATTATATTACTCTTACTTAGCAACAGTGACTATTTTTTGGGATCCTCGGCTGCAGCGACGGCGCTTAGACCCAGCGAGGAGGAGGCGGATCTCCCGTTAGGCGTCTCGGCAGTACGAGAAGCTGTCACTGATCCGCCATAAATTATGTTGTCATCCTGCAGCACCGAGATGCGGATTTTCTTTTTTTCCTTTCTCTCTCTCTCGCTTTTTTCTTTCCTTTTTCTGTCGTCTTGGTAAATGCAACTTGATCCGCCAGACCTGAAATTCCGCCTGAAATTCAGCGACTCACGAAGGGTGGAACAGATTTCAGGCGGCTCTTGTGAGGCTTGTAATTAAACTCGTTCGCGTAAAGCATTCCGACCCTTAGCGAATGTGAGTTTGAGTTTGTACGCACGCGCGCGCGCGCACACACACACACACACACACACACACACACACACACACACACACACACACACACACACACACACACACACACACACACACACACACACACAAACACACACATTTGTACTTATGAATATATTTTACATACAAATAGCAGTATTCCAGGGACGGTGCAGCTCCCCTCCATCCACGGTCCCCGGCCCGCCTGACGTAATCCGCAGGTTTATGCCTGAACAAAGATAGTAAAGTAAATAATGATCTGACACACGCCTCAAAGCAACGTTTTAACGCTCCGGACGCCCCAGCGGCAGGCGCGAGTGCGATCAGATGACGAACGTGATATAAAGCGGCTGAAGTTCGAGCAGGACCCGCAGAGACACTCGCGGGAGTCGCTGGCTCAGGCCTCCATGTCCGCCTAATTGCGAGGCCGTCAAGGTAAACTCTGCTCATTAGCCGATTGCGAACTCAATTATTTCCTTCGTAAACGCAGGATGGCATATCGGCGAATTTATGTTGGATGGTTAATTAAATGATAAAAAGGAAGAAAAGTAAAGGAAGAAAAGAGTGCGTAGGTACCGGTTCCTCATTAAAGTACCAGCGAGCGTACCGGTCAACGCGGTCTCGCACTTAACTAAATCCGGTTTTCATATCAGCGAAAATGGATGCTGTTCTTACGTTTTAAATGCATTGTTAAGGCAACGAGGGCTGTCTCTTGTCTGCGTGGCTCTGCAGGTGCATGCAAGGTGCGTGCAATATCGCGAAACACAAGAAACTCGGCAAAGTAATTTCTCGATTGGGTGACACGGAAATAACCGTGGATCGACAGGCACGCAAAATGACAAGTGGCTATTGCAGAGCCGAAACATGCAATAATTTTTTCTCTCTAACTCTCTCATTTCCTCGGAACAAGATATCTTGCAAATAAAACACAAAACTCAAATAAATTTCTCGATGGGTGAACCACGGAAATGGTTGTTCGCGCAGCAAATGGACAGTGCTATTCCAGGCGAACTGCAATAATTTCTCTCTACTTCCATTTGATAACAATATCTTTGTTAAATATAAACGAACTTAAATATTCCATAACCGACATACGAAGGAGCGTCCCAATTTGTTCGTCCACGTTGATTCTCAAGAATCTTCAGACCCTCCAACTCTCACTTCACATTTGGAATATATCATATTTATTCATTTGTTATTAATGCATTCATGAACCCATCCATATTATAACTCACTATCATCATAACCATGCATCATCGCTGTTAGCCTCCATTTTCTTCGTCTTCGTCATCCATCATCTCATTCCTTACAATGTTATCATTAACCAATCCCCAAATCATACCTCACCATCTCATCTGTATTCGCCATATCTCATCTTACCATCATCCTGTTATCAACGAGCGTATTATATCACCATCCCCATATAACTCATCATTACGTATAACCATCCGTACCATCATATGCTGTTCAAACAACCACGATTTGTATTTCGCATTCATTATAAAATCAATATTCTACTGCCCTAAATGAAAAAAAAACCCTTAATTTCCGCGAGGATTTATTAGCGACACATTTTTCGGCAATTGATT
>NC_051403.1:46013609-46018609 GCF_015228065.2 Penaeus monodon
CTCCCCCGTCTCCCTTCCCCCCGCTCTCCCTTCTCTTCCCCTTCTCCCCCTTCCTCCCCTTCCTTCCTCCTCCCTTTCCTCCTCCCCTTCCTCCTCCCCTTCCTCCTCCCCTTCCTCCTCCCCCTTCCTCCTCCCCTTCCTCCTCCCCTTCCTCCTCCCCTTCCTCCTCCCCTTCCTCTCCCCTTCCTCCTCCCCTTCCTCCTCCCCTTCCTCCTCATCTTCTTTGTTGTTCTTCTTCTTTGTTAATGTTTTTGTTCTTTTTTTCTTATTTGTTCTTTTTTTCCTATTTGTTAATGTTCTCATTTCTCTTGCTCTTTTTTGTCTTTCTTCTTGAATTTCCCTTTATTCTTCTTGAGTTTCCTTTTATCTTCTTGCTTTATCTTCTCCTTTATATTCTTGCCTCGTTCTCATTTCCTTCATCTTCTTGTGTTGTCTTCTGACACTGTTGGCTCTGCTCTGCTGCTCCTTCTCATGCTTCTCCTCTTCTTCTTTCTCCTCCGCCTCCTCTTCCTTTTCTTGTGCTACTCCCACCTTTTATTCTCCTTTTTCCTCTTCTTTTCTTCTTATTGTATGCCTTCTTTCTCTTCTCTCCCCCCTTCCCATTTTAGTTTATCTGCCATGAAAAAAGACTACAATTCATCAAAGCTTAATTAGGTGATTACTTAAGTCTAGTTCTGAATAATGTTTCCATTTGTTCAACAGAAAGTTTACGTGTGGGATATGCAAATTGTACAATGCCGCGCAAATTAATTGTACACATTGCATTACTTGTAAATCAAACAACACAAATGAAAGTATAACACTAATAAAGATAATGATATTACTGCTGATAATGCTGATAAAACTAACAGCCAAGGTGATTATAACAATCATAATGATAATAAGCTGGTCTAATGATCGCATTATTCATGTTGACAGGATAATGATATTGAAATCGGCAATAGTAATAATGAACAATGCTGTTAAATTAACAACATTAACAAACCTGACATCACCCACAAGACAGCTTCTTCCTTTTTTTCTTTTTCTGCTGATATCGATAAAACAATTGTATTAAAATAAATGGAAACAAACCGTACAACTTCACACTTTTTTCCTTGTTTCCTTGTCTCTTCCAAATTAACAAACCCCCTTTACTTTTCTTCGCCAGATTGCGCCTCCTGCCTCGTGCGAATCCATTACACCCGAAGAGCTCATAAGGAAAAGAGTTCAGATCAGGTCACCCGAGGAGATGAAGACACTCCTGACAGGTAGGCGAGGGCGAGATGGGTCGGGAAGGAGAGGAGGATGGGGGCAGGGCTATTGCAAACAGGGAAAGGAGCAGAGCAATATGAAGAAGGTGAGGACACGAAGAGAGAGAGGGAAGAGCGAGAGAAGAGAGAGAGACGGAAGAGCGAGAGAAGAGAGAGAGAGAGAAGAGAGAAAGAGAGAGAGAGAGAGAGAAGAGAGAGGGAGAGGAGAGAGAGAGAGAAGAGGAAGAGAGAGAGAAGAGAGAGAGAGAGAAGAGAGAGAAGGAGAGAGAAAGAGATGAGAGGAGAAGAGAGAGAGAGAGAGAGAGAGGAGAGAGAAGAAGAGAGAGAGGAAGAGAGAAGAGAGAAAAGAGGAGAGAGAGAGAGAGAGAGAGAGAAGGGGGAAGAGAGAGAGAGAGAGAGAGAGAGGAGAGAGAGAGAGAGGAAAGAGAGACGAAGAGAGAAGAAGAGAGAAGAGAGAGAGAGAGAGAAGAGAGAAGAGAGAGAGAGAGAAGAGAGAGAGAGAGAAGAAGAGAGAATAGAAGAGAGAGAGAGAGAAGAGAGAGAGAGAGAGAGAGAGAGAGAGAGAGGAGGAGAGAGAAGAAGAGAGAGAGAGAGAGAAAGAAGAAGAAAGAGGAGAGAGAGAGAGAAGAAGAAAGAGGGAAGAGAGAGAGAGGGAGAAGAGATAAGAGAGAGAAGAGAGGGAAGAGAGAAGAGAGAGAGAGAGAGGGAGAGAGAGAGAGAGAGAGATAAGGAAGAGTGAGAGAGAGAAAGAGGGAAAGAGTGAGAGGGAAAGAGAGAGAGAGAGTAAGAAGAAGAGAGAGAGAGAGAGAGAGAGGAAGAAGAAGAGAGAGAGAGAGGAAGAAGAAGAGAGAGAGAGAGAGAGATAGAGAGTGATATTGAGAGAGAGAGAGATAGACGAGGGAAGAGAGAGAGAGAGAGAGAAGAAGATAGAAAAGAGAGAAATAGATACAAGATAGAGAGAGAGAGAGAGAAGAGAGAGAGAGAGAGAAGAGACAGAGATAGAGAGATGAGGAGAGAGAGAGAATAGAGAGAGGAGAGAAGAGAGAGAGAGAGAATAGATGAGAGAGAGAGAGAGAGAGAGAGAGAAGTAGATAGAAGAGAGAAAGCGGAGAGAGAGAGAGATAGAGATAGGGAGAAGAGAGAGAGAGGGATAGAGATAGGGAGAAGAGAGAGAGAGATAGGGAAAAGAGAGCGAGAGAGAGAGAGAGAGGGAGAAAGAGAGCGAGAGAGACAGAGAGGGAGAAAGAGAGCGAGAGAGACAGAGAGGGAGAAAGAGAGAGAGAGAGGAGAGGAGAGAGAGAGGAGGGAGAAGAGAGAGAGAGAGAGAGGAGAAGAGAGAGAGAGTGAGGAGAAAGAGAGAAAGAGAGAGAGGGGAGAAAGAGAGAGAGAGAGGAGAGGGAGAAAGAGAGAGAGAGAGAGAGAGAGAGAGAAAAGGAGAGAGAAAGAGAGAGAGAGAGGAGAGGGAGAGAAAAGTGAGAGAGAAGAGTGAGAGAAGAGAGGGAGAGAGGAGAAGTGAGAGAGAGAGGGGAGAAAGAAAGAGGGAGAGAGAGAAGAGAAGAGGGAGAGAGGGAAGAGAAGGGAAGAGCGGGGAGAGAGGAGAGAGAGAGAGAGAGAGAGAGAGAGAGAGAGAGAGAGAGAGAGAGAGAGAGAGAGAGTGGGAGAGAATGAGTCAAAGTCTAAGTCAAAACACTTTATTCCAGAGAGAGAGAGAGAGAGAGAGAGAGAGAGAGAGAGAGAGAATGAGTCAAAGTCTAAGTCAAAACACTTTATTCCATTAAATTACATTGGTTATTCTTTACATAAATACATTTGTATATACATCTGTATATTTAAGAGTTGTTCTTTTAATTTCGTTTTAAAATTAAAGAAGCTGTTAATGTCTCTTATATTATCTGGTATCATGTTCCATATCTTGGGTGTACGTATTTCCATCTGGCGTGCCCCTGTATAGGTATTCGATCTCTTAACAAAAAGGGAATTTACTTGACGTGTCTGGACACCTGATGTGTTCCCTACAGTTTGCAAGGGCATTAACCATTTTGGATAATTCCCATAAATGAGTTTGTAAATGAATAAACATGTATCATAGCTGCATTTAGAATGGACTTTTACCATTTCAATTTTTGATATGTGGGGTGATGTGATCAAGTTTAAGGGTATTACCTAGTGCTACTCTGGCAGCAAAGTTTTTTAATTTTTGCACTTTTTGCATCTGGGTCTTGTTAGTCGATCCCCAAATGTTTGAACAATAGTTAATTATGCTTAGAGCTAGAGTTTGCTAGTTTCAGTAGTGATTTGATTTCTTATGTGATTAAGATATATCAGGGTACCCACTACCTTCCTGTGTATTTTGTCAACGTGTGGTTCAAATGTCATGAATTTGTCTAAGTGTACTCCTAGATTATTCACTGAAGTGTTCGGTTTGATAGAGCAGCCTTCAAATTCTATGGTTGTGTCATTGGGAATTCTAGCTATGTTCTGCCGACTACCTATGAATATACATTGAGTTTTATGTGGGTTTAGTTTAAGGCCATTTTTGTCAATATATAATTTTGCTTGTGTAAGAGTATGTTGAGTGTTTCTTATTAACGTATTTAAGTTGTTTACTGAGTCACTATGAAGAAACTGTGAATCATCGGCGTACCTCACTAAAAGACAGTTATGGGCTATTGTTGATAAATCATTTATGAAAATTGTAAATAGGATCGGACCTAAAATAGAGCCTTGCGGAACACCAAAAGGTACTTGTTGTTTTGATGACATATCATTATTGATTCTTACCGATTGGGTCCTTGTATCTAAATAGCTTTTAAACCAAAAGGTATCAATTTTATGATTTACTAATTTAAGGAGAATTTCATGGTTGACATTATCAAAAGCCTTAGAAAGGTCGCACAATGTGAGCAAATTTACCTGATTTTTGTCTATGTTATTATAAATTTCATCAGTAATTTGCAGTAAAGCTGTTTCAGTAGATAGCCTATTTCTAAAACCATTTTGTGTTTTAGACAGTAAGTCATTGGCCTCCAGGAAACTCGTCAGTTGATTTGCTACAATTTTTTCAAGAATTTTGGATAAGATAGGAAGTATAGTAATAGGGCGATAATTATTGACATCGTCTATATCCCCCGATTTGAAAATTGGTGTTATTATACCATGTTTCCAAAGCGACGGAAGACACCAGTAACCAGAGAGGTGTTAATAATGACCGTCAGATAATGTACAGTTGCAGGTACACTATCTCTGATAAAGCGCAAAGCAATGCCGTCTGCTCCTACAGCATTTGTTTCGCGAAGATGTTTTATTACTAAGATGATTGTTTCTACGTGAGAGTGAGAATGAGAGAGAGGAAGGGAGAGAGAGAGAGAGAGAGAGAGAGAGAGAGAGCGAGAGTGGGAGAGAGTGAGAGAGAGAGAGAGGAAGGGAGAGTGGGAGAGAGAGAGAGGGGGAAGGGAGAGTGGGAGAGAGAGAGAGGAAGGGAGAGTGGGAGAGAGAGAGAGAGAGGAAGGGAGAGTGGGAGAGAGAGAGAGAGAGGAAGGGAGAGTGGGAGAGAGAGAGAGAGAGAGGGAAGGGAGAGTGAGAGAGAGAGGAGAGAGAGAGAGAGAGGAGGGAGAGGGGAGAGAGAGAGAGAGGAAGGGAGAGTGGGAGAGAGGAAGGGAGAGAGAGAGAGAGAGAGGGGGGGGGTGAAGAACTATGAGATTCTTGCTCTATCGCTTGACCTAATCTGACCTTGACTCAGGAAAAAGC
>NC_051403.1:46028609-46043609 GCF_015228065.2 Penaeus monodon
ACATCAATGATGATTATAATGACAACCACGATCGTAATCTGGAGCTCGCAAAACGTAGTTCACGGCCGGGGGAACCTGACATCAGCTTCGTATTCCTGGCATGCAGAGAGTCATGAGTCCCTTGCGTGTGAGCCGCTCGTATTTTACTGTTCAATTGTACCTTCGACTCTTCCGCGCTGCTAAGCAATTTTTACACTTTTTTTGAGCACTTACAACAAAATTATGAAGACGCTTTCGGAGGGCAATAAAATACGAAATGATAAGGAGCGATTGCCGAAAGCATTTCATTCTCTCCAAAGTGCATGCTGGTCATGGAGAGAGAGAGAGAGAGAGAGAAACTGTCTATATGTATGGTAATTAATTAGACACAGCATACCGCGCCGTCCGTAGCTACACGACCTAACACGATATCCAACATCCACAGGGGTGCTCTTGGATCTAACGAGGCTCCAACCTCAGTACATCCCTGAAAGCCCGAGATCCAGGAAGTCTCGAAAGAGCAGGAGATGCACTGTACAAAGCTCCCCCGAGGTTGTACAATGCTGTAGAGAGACAATAGTGAAGCACTAGGGAGCTTCGGTGAATGAGCTGTGCGCCAGCGGGTAAGGCCAACCTCGTGAAGGGGAGACTCCTGGAAACGGAATGTTAGGATATCTTCGCGGTACAACTCTTGGTGATACTTCCACTGGCGTAACGGGGGGGCGGGGTGAAGATGGAGACGTTGTTGACAGTGAAGATATGGGTGAACGGTTATTCAGTTGTTTGTTTTCGTGCTCTTAGATTGGTGATGTGACAATAGCACGTGGTGTGAGACGTCCCAAAGGATTTTTATGTTGATTCAGCGACAGGGTGACAAAAACTGCATTATCGCAGAATAATGCCCATAATAGATCAAGGCAATTTCCCGGATGAGCTCAACACCACCATCCCACTTCGCTTTCACAGACTACCCTCGACAAAGCGCTGTGTTGCCTCCCATGGCCCGCGTGCCTGGCTCTGTGCAGTACGAGGCGACGCTTCAATCCCTAGTTCTCGCCTCGACGCCCAAAAGTGCAATCGCCACGCATCGCCTCGCCGTGCACCGCCACCACAGGGCGAAATGGCTGTTGCCCTTGGAAAACAGCACGTAACAGCAGGTCTGACGTCGGGGCGTGGCATTCCCTGAGCACTTCGTCAGAGCGAAGAATAGCCTACTTGTTCAGATGGTGCGCTGTTACCTTACATTACCCCGGACACGCGTCGCTTGGCCATTCCGCTGGCCATTTGCATCTGCTGCTTTCTCCTGCAGACTCTCTGAAGGAGTTCCGTTATTGCATTGCCGTCGGTTTAACAGTATCAGTATTTCAATGATATCATCGTTGTTATTAACAATAGCGTTGTTGTCCTGACGTAACAACAGTTCACCATTATCATGTCATCATTTTATTTAATCTTGATTACCGTTAGGGTTATTATTATCATAACTTAGTCTTTGATCCCACAGCTCGAAATCATACTATCAAAAAATGTATAATAAATCTGAAATGAATCTGATGTCTGCTAATTTCCCTATTTCAATCCCACCCCCCAAAAAAAGCTTATTGGTTTCATATAAAGTGTTGATCCCCCCACACTTTATAATTAAACGATTTTTGATTTTTTTCTACATTTATTAAACTGCAGCAGAAAAAATACAGCAGAAAACGAACTGAATTGTACAGAAAGCGAGAACAAGCATTATAAAACTCATTTATTTTTTGACGAAAAGTAATAAGCAGGTGTATGTAAGAGGATAGTTTTCATGGAGTTATTCGTCAAATGCTTTTTAGAGGCTTTTTCTTTTTAATCCCTCTTCCTCTTTCAACTTTAGGATTTTCCTTCAGTCTCTTCTCATGTTCGGTCAGTTTTTCTAGCGTCTTCATCCTCTTTTTTCTGGTTCTTATATATTTCTTTTCTTTGGCTGCTTGTTCCGCTTCATATTCTTCTCTAATTTTCAACGAAATTAATCATAACAAAACTGCTGCAAATACTCCTATCACCACCACCACCACTACTTCTACTATTATTGCTACAAGTACTACTATTACTACGACTACTATTACTCTACTACTACTACTACTACTACTACTGGTGCTGCTGATACTACTATCGCTACTAGTAGTACTACTAGTAGTAGTTCTAGAAGTACTACTACTGCTTCTACTACTACAACAACTACTGCATTTTTTTCTAATACTGTTTCTGCTACTACTACTGTTATTTCTACTACTATTGCTGCTGCTGCTACTACAACTACTACTGTTACTGCTTCTGTTACTACTACTACTACTACTGCTGCTGCTGCTACTACTACTATTCTACTACTACTACTACTACTACTACTATTACTACTGTTAGTTACTGTTACTGTCGCTACTTCTGCTACTAATATTGCTACTACTACTATACTAACGCCAATACTACTTCTATTGCTACTACTACTTCTCTACTGATATTAACATTGATAATAAAACAGGACAGAACATTCAACCGTAATGATTATAAGATTCTGAAGTACTGATAATAAAAAAAGCCTTAACAGAAACAGCGACAATAACCCCGACGCCACAGTGACAGTGGCGGAGATAAAAGCGATACGAACAATAACAAAGAAGCCTCTCCGGCCCCCGAGGCAACGACCGTTTCTTCGTGATGCAAGAAAGTGTTATTGACATGTTGTTAGGGTCCAGTGGTGGGGATGGGATGGGAAGGGACGGGGGGATGGGATGGGAGGGACGGAGGTTGGAGAAGGGGAGGTATAAAGACAGGGAAAGGGAAGAAAAGAGAGGGAGAGAAAGGTGAAGAGAAAGAGAGGTAGATTGAATGAAAAAAAACGAAATAGAAGGAAAGGTAAGGGGGGAGGGGGTAGACTGGGTGAGAGGAAAGGGAAGGAGAGAGAGAGAGAGAGAGAGAGAGAGAGAGAGAGAGAGAGAGAGAGAGAGAGAGAGAGAGAGAGAGAGAGAGGAAGGACGATAGGGAATGTGAAGGAGAATAAAGTCGACAGAGTGAGATGCAAAGAGGAAGAGTAATTGGGGCGAAAGGGAGATAGGAAGCGTAAGAGGGAAGGGGGAGAGAGGTAGAAGTGGAAAGGAAACAAAGAGGGAGAGGGAAGGTGAGGGAAGAAAGTTAGGGAGACTGAGAGGGAAAGAGGGAGGGAGGTATAGTGCACGAAGGAAGGAAGAAAGAAGGCAAATGAGAGGGAGAAGGTGGAAAGGCCGTTGGCCGAGTGAGACGGAAAGTAGAGAGGAAGGAAGGTGGGGCGAGGAGGCAAAGAAGGAGAAGGAAGAAGAGAGTGAGGAAGGTAGGGCGAATAGAAGGAAGTTAGAGAGTAAGGTGGAAGGAGGAAGGGAGAATGACAGAAATGAAGGGTAGGAGAGAGAGGGAATTAGGGAGAGTGGCCACAGCCAGGGGGCGGGAGGGAGGGCGTGAGAGGAGGTTGAACGTCATATAAAATCACAACTAAATGAAAACAGATCCAGACCACACTAGAGCAGCAAAAGGAAGGTGAAGCAACAGAGGGAACACCTTTACCCCATAAAAAATATATAGCGCAGAGATTCCCGTCAGCTGCCGCCCCATTATGCAAGTGACCAGCCTCCTCCGACAAGCCGATTCGCGAGGAGACATTGTTTGTCACATTTCCGTGGCTTTACTCGCTGTCGCCGGACGTTCCCCGAGGTAAGGGAACTGCTCCCGACGCCGTGAATATTCATATCGCAAGTGGCATCCTCATATTGGCCAGTTATTGTGTTGATTATCAAGCTCCGCGCAGTTCTCATGCAAATTTATTTAAACCAAGGCAGCCAAAACGAAGGGGAAAATGGGCCGTGCTTCAGGCCAAAAGGAAGGTCTGTCATCGTGAAGATTATTGACTTTTTTGTACATGTAAATCAGGCTAAGTTAAGTGTAATCAGGCTGATGATGCATCACAATTTCTCCCGTGGTAAAAATCCGGCCATTTCTTTCTTCTTTTTCCTTTTCATTCATGTGACCAGATGCAACATGTTTTGTACTAGATTCCGAGTCGTACTCCAATTTTTTTGGGTACTTAACAGCCTAAGAATTATGTTCTGCTCATGTGAGTGAAAGGCCCTGAAGTAAGGCGCTGAGTGCGCGCCAAGTCACTCATCCCACAGGTCAAGTCCATAAATGTTTATTTCATTCCCTAATACTATCGGGTGATTAGCATCGGCTGTCGAATAGCGGTTTTCAATACGAGTTCGTGTTCCGCGCCAAATAAAATCCCGCAAAATTAACCAAGGTGGGAAGAACCAATCAGCGAGCAGATCTGGCTAGTGCGGCAGGCTATTGGCTGAGAAGCAACTGGCTGCTTCCATGTGTATCGTGACCCGTTTCGTTCACTGAATGGAATTCTGAGCAATATCCCGCGGTCTCTGGCTATATCTCGTCGATTCCCTTCATAGGAGGGAAAAGAGAAGGCGTTTCAGATGCCTAGAAGAGAGGAAGCATGAAGGTGGAGGATTGATCCTGGTGGGGAAACGCCAAAACCGAAGCCGGCTGATGCGTTCGGGCGCACATGATGTCGAGCGAAATTCCGAGCGCCTTCTGGCCACGCCGGCATGGTCGTGCGGGGATGCTTAGCTTCGGATCTCAGTGGACTTTGTTGGGTGATGTGACTAACTGTGCAGTGTGTTCTCTCTGAATTGCGAACGAAATGGAATTGTAATACCACCTTGTTAGGTCTATAGGAGAAGGTAGGCTACGGTTTTCTTTCGAAATAAATATTCTTTATCCAGCATAGTGAGTTTGGTGTTTGATTTTTTGAAATACAGAAGCTTCTATCCGTATGGGCCACGTGGACGCTGCTCCGCCCTGCGTTTTGCTCTTATGAATAAAATGGAAGTTTAGAAATGTTTAATCGCTGACGTTTTCGTCGGGATCCCTCAAACATTTCATTCAATGAATCCCATGCTTCACGCGTCCGTTGTTTCACCTTCCCTGGAAAGGCGGCAGTAGTTTCGTTCAAGTTAACAGATGGCGCTGTTGCTACTCTGTGTAATATGAGCGAAAACGACACAAAACGATACTCTGTACACTGTACACAACAATATCCTTATAAAAGAGAGCTTTGCAAGTTTTAGAACAACGAGGTACACTATACACATCCCTTTGTAAAATGGGGAACCCTATTAATGCGTCGGTAACTGGTGTGTTTAATTAAATTTTTATTCTCCGGAACATGTGATTTGTGCTTTTAATTGAAGGGGGATTTTCAGTGGTACAGTGGCGATATTATATGCGTCACCATGGTTTTGACTCTTGTAATGGTGTTTCATTTAGATAACGGGATGAAGCAGTTACAGTTTCTGAAGGAAAACGAGACTGGGTGCTTAGCTTTACACCGAGAAGACCAGGTGTTCATGTTGCAGTAAGCAGGTTTTCGGTGCAAGGTTTTGGCATGAGAGGCTGTTGACATGCAGTGGGCAGATGAGGCTTCGTCGTTGAGAGAGCACGGCGTTCTTCATGGCTGGTGCTGTATATCGATGGCCCGATGGTGGCTAAGTGGTGTTGCGGAGTTGCAGGTTTATGCAATATAGTTTCTGATTGCAAGCTTGGGTAGTATATGGCATTTGGGTGTAGTCCAGGATAAGACATGTTTTATTGCACTGTATATAACCTGTGTTTGCCAATTACCTGACGGCTGTGCTGCTTGATTGATGGTGTCAGTTTTATGATAGAGATATTGCGTATAAGCCTACATAGCATTGTTTGCGGTGCCAGTTCAGTTTTTTATGATGCTGCTATGGATTTCCCTTCGTATATGTCTGTACACACACACACGCACACACACACACATACACACACACCACACACACACACACACACCACACCACCACACACCACACACCACACACACACACACACACACACCCACCAACACACACACCCCACACACACACACACACCACACACCACACACATCACACATCACCACACACACACACACACCCACACACCACATGCACACACACACACATCACACACACCATCACACACACACGCACACACACACACACCACACGCACACACACACGCACACACACACACACACACACACACACACACACACACACACACACACACACACACACACACACACACACACACACACATGCACACACACACAGTCTATCATCATCAATAACGGTATGCTCATGTTTGAGCAGCCGTGGACCTCTCCACCATCCTTCGCCACTAAACTCGATCTTACGCTTTTCTTTCCACTTGTACTATCGACAGCCCGCAAATATCTTTGATATTGTCGCTCAGTCTTGTCTTCGGTTTGCCTCTTCCTCTGTTTCCTATCACCATCCCTGTCAGCAAGTTTTTCTCAATACTTTTACTTCTCATTACATGACCAATAGACTTTAATTTCCTCTTGTTCAAGATGTCCAACAGTCGGTCTTTACAATTTATTTTTCTCAGCACTTCATCATTCGTCTTCTTCTCTGTCCAGCTAATAGCAGTACTCGTCTGTAACACCACATTTCAAAACTATTGATCTTTTCTTGTCTATCTACTTCAACACCCAACACTCAGAACCATATGATGCAATTGGGAAAACTAATGAGTTCAATGACCTCAGCCTTGTCCGTAAGGCAATGCTTCGGTCTTTCCAGATGTTATTGAGAGCAATTGTGGCGTTTTTGGCAATGGCAACTCTTCTTTCTATTCTTTGTCTTCCAGATGCATGTTTAACATTGTCAGCCTGGTTGCCCACTGACTAACGCGCCCCTTGATAACCCACGCGACGGGCGATGTGGTATGAATTATCGTTTCTGTATTTAATCATTGGTGTAGAGGTTTGTCAGGAGAAAAGAAAAGTTGAGTGGAATCCCCCAGGCTCCTTCTCAACTCGCAGTCTCCAACTAACTAGGAGGAACTATCTCTGCCGCTTTAAAACAGTTACACTGTAATACGCCAGACATATTATTTGGTGAAACCAGTAATCAGTAGAACTGAAGGTGTTTTCACCAGATATCCACTGCCCTGCTGCCGACAGTTTCACCGCAACCCTGGTATAGGGAGCTAATAGGGTGCTATCCTTGTTCAAGGGAACCCCAGGGTGCAGTTTATTGTCTTACCCAGGACAAACACAGTCTATGAATCGGTGTTATAGAGGAGTACTTTTGAAAACTACGTTTGACTTTTGATCAGTACGTTTTTCCTGGCATCGAACGGCAGTTGCAATCCGATTTTGCAAAGTATTGTGATTACAACATTATTGTTGGCGCTGGTGGCACTGGTCTGCCACCATCTGACACAGTTGTGATGCACAGCTGGCACAGAACGGGCACATCAGAGGGGATTAGCGAAGGTAGGGGCTCTGGGTGATGGTCAGCTGATATAGATTTTATGTCAACTCTGCGGCCCTAAAGTTGTGCTTGTGAAGCTGCGTATGGAGATGAAGTGGCATCTATTGAGGGCCGTGCCGGCGGCGGAGATTCGGAAGGAAGGCGCGAAGGGAAGACGGGAAGGGCGACACGTGAAACGTGGGTCGAACAAGCAAAGATGAAATAGACTCAAGGCGGAAAGTAAACAAACAGAATGTCTGAAACACAAAGAAATCGTGGTTTTAATCCTCATACAGGTGAAGTTTTCAATATCATTTACAATAATGACATTATGCCTGTCACTGAAACTTGCGTGTATATGCTGATAGACATAATTACGCAAGGGTGACAATTTTTTACACTAACACGCGCATCGTGATCTCCGGTTCATAAAGCTGACATCACAAAGGAAGAGGAATTATCATGTCGTGGTGTTTGCATTGCTGCCGGCCAGACAGCAAACCTCCCCCTTCCGCGCCAGAGAGAACAGCAGCAAAAATCGTCGATAATTGCATTGCAAATACGTGCCATTCTCCTAAGCTGGGTTGCGTTTAATAATGACGAAGGTGGTGTTAAGGGTAATGGTACTGATAGGAATGACAGCGATGGTGAGAATGAGGGTAACAGAGATGATAACGATTCTTATACTTTTTATTAGTATTAAAACTAATGCTTTTAGTAACAGCCAAACCGCCGGGAATAGCAACAATGCCCCAACCAGTCAGACCACACATGAAGTACTCACGGATGTAAGGAGAAGAAGAAAGTAACAATATCAGACAAGGTAGATGGATGGCAGCTCCCCCATCAGCCTCTCTCACCTGAGATTTAGAAGAAAAAAAATCAAGTGTGTCACTAACGACGTTTAAGCAGCTCATAGAAAAGGCAAAAAAGCAGCCTCCCCCCCCTACTGCAGCAGGTGAAGGCTGCCTCGCTTCCCGAGAGAGACGGGGCATCTGAACGCATCCAGAGCACGGCGGCCAGATAGCCACCTGAACGAGCTCTCCCGCTAACAAATACGCTGTTAACAGATTGGTGGCAGCGCACAGAAGAAGGGAACGAGGGGAGAAGGCGGGGTGGAGGAGGGGGAAACGAGGAAAGGAAGGGGAGAGGAAAGGAGAGGGGAAAAAGGGAAGGCAAGGGAGGGAAAAGGGATGGGATAGAAGAGGTGAAATGGTAGAAAGGGAAGGGAGGGGAGAGGAGGGAAGGAAAAAGGGATTTATATGGAGTAGAGGAGGAAGCGGAAAAGGCATGGCGAGATAGAGTGAGGGGCTGGGAGGGAAGGAGTGAGGCAGAGGGGAAGAGAGGGAGGTAAGCAGAGGGAAAGGGAAGGGAGCGAGGTAGAGGGGAAGGGCGGGAGCCAGGCAGAGGGGAAAGAGATGGTGGTGCGTGATAGACATGGCCTCACGTGCAAACACAGCAACGAAATAATTCCCCAACGGACCTCTACGGGGAACCCGACACTCCACATGTGCTACCCTCCCCCCTTCTGTAACCTTTTTCCCTTTTTTATTGCTCTCTTTCTCTCTTTCTCTCTTTCTCTCTCTCACCTCTCTTTGCTCTACTTCTCTGCTCTATTTCTCTGCTCTCCTCTCTCTCTCTGCTCCCCCCTCTCTCTCTGCTCCCCCCTTTATTCTCTCTTTCTTTCTTTATTCTCTCTCTCCCTCCCCCCCACACTCACTCTCTCTCTCCCCCACACTCACTCTCTCTTTCTCTCTCTCTCTCTCTCTCTCTCTCTCTCTCTCTCTCTCTCTCCCCTTTTCTCTCTTCTCTCTTCCCCTCCCTCCCTCCCTCCCCTTTTTTCTCTCTCTCTCCTCTCTCTCTCTCTCTCTCCTCTCTCCCTCTTTCTCTCTCTCTCTCTCTCCTCTCTCTATCTCCTCTCTTCTCTCTTTTCTCTCCTCTCTTCTCTCTCCTCTCTCTCTTCTCTCCTCCTCTCTCCTCTCTCCTCCCCTCTTCTCTCCTCCCTCCCTCTCTCCTCTCACACTCTCTCTCTCTCTCTCTTCTCTCTCCTCTCTCCTCATCTCTCTCTCTCTCTCTCTCTTTCTCCCTCTTCTCTCTCTCTCTCCCTCTCTCTCTCTCTCTCTCTCTCTCTCTCTTCTCTCATCTCTCTCTCTCTCTTCCCCCTCCCCTCTCCTTCTCTCTCTCTCTCTCGCTCTTTCTCTCTCTCTCTCTCTCTCTCTCTCCCTCTCTCTCTCTCTCTCTCTCTCTCTCTCTCTCTCTCTCTCTCTCTCTCTCTCCTCTCTCTCTCTCTCTCTCTCTCTCTTCTGAGATTTAGGAAAACTTTTTGTGTGTGGTGTTGCTAACGATGCTTAAGCAGCTTAGCGTGTCGATTTATACGTATGCATAGTGTATGGATCCAGGTTGTCGTGGTGTAGCTGTGCACGACATGTGTCCTGGTCCACGATTCCATTAAATGTTGAAAAGGATTACACGCTTTCAGGATAAACCATCCCCGATTATCGAATGTTTGTGATGTTTAAGTTAAAAATAAACTTGAGGGGTGCTTTTTTTTTTTTTTTTTTTTTTTTTTTTTTTTTGTGGTGGGGGGGGGGTTATTACTTTGGAGAGTAATAGATGTGGCATTTGCTTCAATCTCGCTTTGTTTTGCTTTTATGTGTGTGCGTTGATCTGATGGCGTGTGGACAGACATAAAGAAAAATAGATAGATATACAATACGCAATTTATGTAGCGCTTTCGGCGGCTGGCTTCTCTGTGCCACTGAGTAGTTCCCATCAAAGTTTCCATTAATTATGAATGGCCCCAAATGAGTGCGTCTCAACGGCTGGCTCTGATGCTGGTCTCTCAATGATTAGCAATTCTCCCTTGCCTGCATTAGTGGCACTCACAGCACGGCATTACAGGCGGTGAAACCATAATTACGGGGCATAGGAAGCTGACGCTGAGGTCGAGCAGAGGCCTGAATTAAGGCTTTATGGGCTAGCGTCAAAGACATCAGGAGGTCAACATCAGAGGCAAGCGTAGGTCAGTGTTAGAAGCAGATGACGAAACGCAGGTCAGTATTAGAAGCAGTCGTCAACCGAAGAAGGAGTCTGTTAGCTCAGCATCTGTGGCAGCAGCAGCAGTGTACTGAATATGTTTGATCGTAATGAATACTTTTACGACAGTCAAGAGTATAGGGATAATGATAATATGAACTAATAACGATGATAGTGAGGGTAATGAAGGGCAATAATAATTTTAGAAATAAGATGCAAAATTCATATGAATAAGAGCAAGAGCAAAGGACCTTAGAAATAAAAGTAAACCTGATAATACGAGTCAACTCCCTCTGCCGCAGTTACGCGTGTTACGCGCTCTATGTTCTGCCCCTGAACCGCGGCTTAAAGAAAAGTATGCTGTAATTTTACACAGACCATGTTTGTAGTGATGAAAATGATAATGATGTTGATAATGGTAATAATAATGACAATAACCACAACAATAATGATGACGAAGATGATGCTAATGAGATTGGTAATGATGATTTAATGGTAAATATTAATAATATTGATTAGATGAATAATAATAATGATAATATTCTAACACGAGTGTCCGCATGAGATGTCCGCCGTGAGCGAAGACCGCCCCTTCGAAGGGGAGAGGGCGCCGGTGACCGCCCCTTCGGACGGATAAAAGATGCGAGTCAGCCGCGGGCGGAATGATCCCCGAGACATTGAAAGATCTCCAATCTCCTTCCCCGAGTGAATTAGGAGGATCCGGGCACGCTCCGAGCGGGACGGGCGCCGCATTCTGACGCACGCCCACGCTGCTCCTTGGCCCGGATGGCGCTCAAGGGAATGGGACTGTGCAGCCAGTGGGAGGGCTCTCTCTCTCTCTCTCTCTCTCTCTCTCTCTCTCTCTCTCTCTCTCTCTCTCTCTCTCTCTCTCTCTCTCTCTCTCTCTTCTCTCTCTCTCTCTCTCTCCCTCTCCCTCTCCCTCTCCCTCCCTCCCTCCCTCCCTCCCTCCCTCCCTCCCTCCTTCCCTCCCTCCGTCCCTCCCTCCACTTCCCTCTCTATTCCTCCCTCTCCTTCTCTCATCCCCATCCCCTCCATCCCGCTGTCCCTCTATCACCCTCTCTCTCGAGGAATGCGTGTCTGTGTGTGTCTTGTCTCGGCAAGGTGCCTGTCCCTGCTTACATCTCGCGAACGTGATGTCCTTCGATATTTGTAGGATCATGAAGAGAGTAAATGAATGTGTGTAATCCCAGGAGCGTATTTATTGACAGGGACGCGATCCTGTGGCAGTTGCCGCGCGTCGAAATGTATTCCGCTATTTATTGTAATGGCTGCTCTTATTTATAAGCTCAGTGAGGCGAAAGTTTATATTCGCATTGACCGAGGGTGTGTATGGGATTAAATAAAGAATGGACTATGTGTTTGTAATGTGTTAACCATTATAGCATTAACGGACTCGATAAAAACTCTAGCCAGCCTTTACTGTGGAATAACTACCATAAACAACCATATGCCAGAGGGACGATAATACAGACCAAATACGGATGGAACATGTCCGGGAAAGTGCGTGGAAAGGTTGCAGAGCACGTGTTTATGGCCACCGAGGGCAGTTTGTCAGCGAAACGTATCTCTGTCTCCATATGCAGGTACGATTTGAAGTGAGGAGGAATCGGGTATTAGAGTGACGTGGAACTAATCTGATTGCGCATTAGAGTGATGGGGAACTGCGTACTTTGAGAGGCGGAATTAACCCCGGTTACGAATTTAAGGGAGAGGGAACTGCGTGCTAGAGTGAGATGAAACTAATCTGGCTACGAATTAAAGTGAGAGGGAAGTAAGTTACATGCAGAGCGTGTAGAACTAGCTCCTCATGAATGAGAATGAGAGGGAACTTCTAAAGTGAGGTGGAACTATACTGGTTACAAATTAAAGTGAAAGGGAATTAGGTACTAGAGTGAGGTGGGATTAATGAGGTTACTAATTAGAATGAGAAGGATATAAGTGACACGCAGATTGAGATGGAGCTTTACTGGATGCGAATTTGAGTGAGAGGGATTTAAGTGTGTGGCTGAGGGTGTTCAGAGGAGTGAGTGAGGCTATGGCTTTCGGAGGCAGATGGAGGCGAAGGAAGTGCTGCTGATAAAAAGCGGGAGGAAACGAAGAGGAGGAAGGCAGCTGTTAGACTTATAGGGGGAGAGAAACAATAAACGCGTACAAAGGAAGAAGGGAAGTGCTTGTGACAGAGTAAAGGCAAACGAAAGAGGAAAGGGGAGTCGTTGCGCAGCTAGAGGGAAGCAGAAAGTGATTATTATGATAAAGATGATAAAAGTAATGACAATAAGCATGACGATAATACTGTTGATAACTGTGATGGTGCTGATAATAATTAAAAAACAATGGTGATGATGAGGGTAATAACAGTAAATATAACAATAGACATTGATGAGAATAACAGTAAAGGAAATAATAATTAATAACAAAAACAACACCAACGACAATAATAATAAGGATAATAATAATAATAACAATAATATATAATAATAATAATAATGATATAATGTAAATAACACGATTCCCTGCGCCGGAGTAGTCGGGAGAGCGCAAGCAGGCGCGTGTAAACCGACCGCGGGCGAGGACGCGCAGGCGGAGCGAAGCCAATCCTCGGGCTTAAGGATAAGTTCGATATGCGAAGCTGAGTCTCGCCCGGGGCCATGCCCATGAGGGGAGCACGGCCTGTGTTGTCCAATGTCGACTCGCTAACGTGTGTCAGCTGGTGCTGACTCGGCTGAGCTTAGTCCTTTTACCCGCCTTGTTACCCAGCAGTAACCTCCAGGCGACAATTGCATTCGGAGCGCGGACCGCCGACCCCTCGGATGAGGGGTCACTGTACTAGTCCGGAGGCTTCCTCCGCCGTAAGGACAGGGAGTCCTATCGATGACGAAGCGCCGGCAGAGGAGCGCTATTATGAGGCGTCCAGGGAACACATTCCCTGAGATTTACGGCCGCTATAACTTTGGTGACTTGTTTAACGCGAAGGGGGCGTCACTGTCTGTTACTTGTGCTTGTCGTGTGTAGGGGGGCTATGCAGCTGCTTGTTTGTTTGTATTTGTATGTGTGCGTACAGATACTGGTGATTTAGGAAAACTGATGAAGTGAAACATGTGTTAACTCTTGAGTATTTTGTGCATGTTTTTCTGACGTGATGCGTGCCTCGCGAGGGTCTCGCGGTCGGAGGAGGGGCGGGAACAGAAACGGGAGCCTTGGCTCACCCTCTCGCCGGGTCACTGACTCCTCGAAGGAGATGTACTCCACGCTCGCCGGAGGCACACGCTCGGCCATAAACACAGGCGCACACGCACCCACACATACATACGCACATACGATCATGAATACGTCACACTAGTACTAAATAGTAATATGAATATTAGTAATAAGAATAAGAATAACCATAACATTGATTACGTCAGTAATAATAATGATATGAATACATGGATAAATAAAACACAATGGAAAGAAAAACCCAAAACTATTACGAATATCTTCCCCTTTTCCTTCTTCTCCCCACGATCCCCAACCTCCCTATCACCCGGTCTCCTCTGCCACGTGCTGGATCGCTGCCTCTTCCATATCACTTCCGTTCCTTCCCTTCCGTCCTCCAATTCTCCTCCTCTTTCTGCATTTAACTCCTCTCCCCCTCCTCTCCGCCATCCCTTCCCCCTCCTCATTCTGCATTTAACTCCTCTCCCCCTCCTCTCCGCCATCCCTTCCCCCTCCTCTTTCTGCATTTAACTCCTCTCCCCCTCCTCTCCGCCATCCCTTCCCCCTCCTCTTTCCCTTCCCCTAAATGGTGTCTTCTCCCTCTTTCCTTCCTTTCCATTCCTTTCTCGTCCTTCGCCACACGCAGTGATATCGACCGTCTTTTGGCGTTGGCTAAACACCTCCATATTTCCTCCCTTCTTCGTGTCATGCGTTTCTTCTCCTCCACTTCCTCCCTCTCCTTCTCCACCTTCTCGTCCAACTCCTCCCCCTCCTCCACCTTCTCTCCATCCTTCTTCTCCTCTCCTTCTCCACTTTCTCCTTCTTCTCTACTTTCTCTTCCTCCTCCTCCTCCTCTTCTTCTTCTTCTCTCCTCCTCCTCCTCCTCCTCCTCCTCCTCCTCCTCCTCCTCCCCCCTCCTCCTCCTCCTCCCCCGTTCACCTTCTTTTCCTTCGAAGGCAAGAAACCTCGTGCCAACCACAATGCTATCTTAATCCCCTTTCGTCCGGCATACATTAAGTGCGCGGGAGGCCTTTGTCCCGCGCGCGAGAAACGGACAGCATTTGCCGTAAAGTTGCTGGTTATTATGGCCGAGGAAGCGCCTCTTCCGATCCATGGGTTTCCGAGGCCGAGGGGGAAAGTTATGCCTTTTCGAGGTCCTTCTCTTGGGTCGAGTTACACGCAGTATTACGTTGATCTAATCGACCTTATTGCTCGTTGGAAATCGGGTAGCGGGTGGTGGATTTTTTTTTTATATATCTTGGGGTTGTTTTAAACGTTTGGTGTTTTGATGGTTGGAGGGCTTTCGTGTTTGTTTAGTTTCTATTTGGTTTGTATTCTTTGTTAGAATTTTTGACCCCCAAAGATCGATGGAATTTCGATTTTTTCTCAGGCATATTATACTTTTAACATTAAA
>NC_051403.1:46061109-46063609 GCF_015228065.2 Penaeus monodon
CTGCAAGGGAGGCTGCGCCTGAAACGCTGTTCCAAGGAGAATATCATCCACCACCACCTGTGGTCTTCGAGTGCATCACAGGAGAAAAAATCAGGAAACACGCACTCAACACCAACGGGGCAGCAGGACCCTCAGGACTAGATGCTGACGGATGGAAAACCATCCTGAGCACCAGCAAATTCGGAAATGCAGCAAACGATTATGTAAAGCCATAGCAGACCTAGCGAGAAAGCTAGCCACAGAAGACTGCCAACATATAGAGGCATTAACAGCTTGCCGTCTCATTGCAGGCATGATAAAAGCTTGCCGTCTCATTGCACATGATAAAAGACCAGGGTGCCGACCAATTGGAATTGGAGAGGTCCTGAGGAGAATAATCAGCAAAGCCATTATGGAAGTTGTTGGAGAAGACATCAAAGCAGCAGTGGGCAATCTCCAGGTGTGCGTAGGCCAACAGGCGGGATGTGAAGCGACCATCCATGCCATGCGCAAAATATATGAGGAGCCCGACTGCGAAGCGGTACTGATGGTGGATGCTGCGAATGCCTTCATCAACATCAACAGACAAGCCACCATACAAAATACCAGAGTCAAGTGCCCAAGCTTTGCTCAATACATAATCAACACATACAGCGAACCGGCAAAGCCGTACATAAGCAATACAATGACAAACACCAGTGAAGTGATGGTATCAGCTGAGGGAACAACACAAGGCGACTCCGTGGCAATGGCATTGTATGCAATCGGCCTGCTTAGGCTGCAAGATCATCTAAAACACAGCAGAACAAACGTAAAGCAGGTTGCATACGCCGACGACCTAACAGGAGCCGGAAAGATAGAAGACCTTCAAATGTGGTGGGAAATAGTTAAAACCATGGCCCTCCACAAGGCTATTACCTTAACGCAAACAAATCAGTTCTTATTGTTAAACCTGGACATCTCGACACTGCCAAGGAAATTTTCCGAGACACAGATATCAACATAAAGGCAGGTGGAGAGAAACACCTCGGGGCAGTCCTTGGCACAACAGCGGCCAAGGAGGAATATGTGAGGTCTCAGATGAGCGAGTGGACAGCTGAAAACGCTCGCGCACATCGCTGATTCGGAACCGCACTCAGCAGACACCGCATTCATTTTCGGTGTAAAAAATAAATGGAACTTCCTGATGCGAACAGTACCTAATATCGAACACCTTGAGCCCCTGGAGGAAACAATTAGAAAGGATTTCCTACCAGCACTTTCAGGAAATAGAAACCCCACAGAAACCCCAACACAGAAATTCAAAACTCAACCAAGCTCACAGCCAAACTGACACAAGCAATCATATCACATGACACAGACACAAGGACAGACACGAGGGAGCAACAAGGAATTAAAAGAGAAATTACAAGAGCAAGAGAAACCAAACAGAAATCTGATTTGCAAGAAACAATCTCGCAATTATCATAGCAAATGAAAATAAAAATGGAAATGACACGGGAAATCGGTGCATCAACTGGCTAACAACATTGCCAATCAAATCAAAGGGTTTTAGCCTGAACAAGCAGGAGTTTATAGATGCCATCTGCTTACGATACGGCTGGTCAATAGAGGCCCTCCAGCAGCGCTGCACCTGCGGCTGATCATTCAATGCTAACCACGCCATGACTTGCAAGACGGGCGGATTCGTCTGCATGCGCCATGACGAACTGAGAGACATAACGGCGGAAATGCTCGGCGAGGTATGCCGCGACGTTAGAGTTGAGCCAACTCTCATACCCACGACGGGACGAAACTTCGCACTGCAGTCAACAAACAGCACAGACGAAGCCCGCTTGGATGTGAGTGCAAGAGGATTCTGGGTAAGAGGACAGCGAGCATTTTTCGACATCCGAATATTCAACCCAATGGCTCCAAGCAACCACTCTCAAGAACTTAAGACAGCCCACAAAAAACACGAAAACGAAAAGATGAGGGAATACGGAGAACGGATTCGGGAAGTGGAACAGGGCACCTTCACGCCCCTAGTCTTCACCACAGAAGGAGGAATGGCACCAAGAGCCGTCACCTTTTATTCTTGCCTCGCACAGCAGCTTGCGGAAAGAAAACAACAACATAAAAGCTGCGTCGTGGCGTGGATAAGGTGCCGGCTGGCCTTCGATCTGGCTGCGATCATCCCTACTCTGCCTCAGAGGAACAAGAACAAAACCCTCTACGTATACTAGAATTAAGGACTTAGACATAGAACAAACTGTAGTAGAGGGTAGGAGTGAAAGAAATGTAAACTAAATATTGTATACTTTTGTTTTAAGAATAAAGAGATTAAACGAAATCAACGAAGTAGGTTGTCGACCACAGCCATTGGCGAGGACGGGGCCAATGGACTGTATTGTGAAATAGTCCAGAATATATTTCACAATACAGTTCCCTACTATATATTATATCGCAAATTTGAGATGGAGAGAGAGAGAGAGAGAGAGAGAGAGAGAGAGAGAGAGAGAGAGAGAGAGAGAGAGAGAGG
>NC_051403.1:46065407-46075407 GCF_015228065.2 Penaeus monodon
AGAAGGGGGGAAGAGAAGGGGGAGGGAAAGGGGGGAAAAAAGAGAGAGGGGAGAGAGGGAGGGAGGAGAAAGAGGAGGAAGGGAGGAGGAAGAGGAGGGAGGGGAGAGAGAAGGAGAGGAGGGGGGGAGGAGAGAGAGAGAGGAGAGAGAGAGAGAGAGCCAAAGGCTAGGTGTCGCCCAGCTCCTCCGGCCGAGTCCCTCCGCCAATAAATCTCAATGTTCTGTGAAGTCGTTAGATTTCATAAGCCCCGGGGAGTCCAGCAGCACCGTAACCGTGTTATTGGTGATTTATCTCCGCCCGCCTCCACGCCACCGCCGCCCGATGCGCGGCCGGAGGCCATCCGAGCGCCCGGCTCCATGGGCGCCTCATTTCCCCGCTCATTAGGAGTTATGCCCTTCTTCATCTTCAGGCTGGGGCTTTCTTCCGATTCTTTGAGTGTGTGTGTGTCTGGTGCTCTCCCCTCGCTCTCCCTCCCTCCCTCCCTATGTTTCCCCCTCTTCTCCTTTCCCCCTTTCCCCAACCCCCCTCCCCCCTTTTCTCACTCTTCTCCTTCTTCTCTTTCTCCCTCCTTTATTTTTATCCCCTTTGGCTCTCTCTTCCTCTCTCTCTCTTTTCTCTCTCTCTTTTCTCTCTCTCTCTCTCTCTCTCTCTTTCCTCTTCTCCTTTCCCCTCCTCCTCTTCTTTCTCTCTTTTCTCTCCCCTCTCTCTTCCCCTTCTTTCCTCCTTCTCTCTTTTCCTTTTCCCTCTCTTTCCTTCTTTCCCCTTTTCTTTCTTCTCTCTCTCTCTCTTTCTCTCTCTCTCTCTCTCTCTCTCTCTCTCTCTCTCTCCCTCTCTTTCTCTTTCCCTCTATCTATCTGTCTATCTATGTGTCTCTCCCTCCCTCCCGTTATATCTCTCTCTCTCCTTCTCTCTCCCTCCCTCCCTCCCATCCCCCCTTCTTTCTTTCTTTCTCCCTCCCGCTCCCTCTCTCTTCTCTCTCTCTCTCCTCTCTCTCTCTCTCTCTCTCTCTCTTTCCCTTTCCCATCCACCCTTCTGCCTATCGTTTTCCCCCATCCACCTGCCGGCCTCTTTTTCCAGGCGCAGTATTAGGTTAGCGTCAGTCCCTCGCAATGTCAAGGATATGCAGACACTAACAAACATGATAGGATTACGCGGTGTGGCAGTCGCTGTTAGTGCAGTGCGGGTGCAAGAGTGCATGGATGTGACGCCGGACTTTTTCCGAAAAGGGCCATGTTTCGGACTGTTTTAATGTTTATGTGGATTAATTTCATGAAAGTGGCACGCGACATCTGCTGCACCGGAATGTCAAGAGGTAGTTTTTATATTAGTGTTTATTTAGGCTGAGTATATGAATGGATGTAATACACAGCATCTTGTCGCATCGGAATTTTTAGGAATATTTTTCTGTTTAGATTTTATTCCGTAACCATAACGCAAAGCATTTCTAGATTTAGCACGTCTGCCGAGATAAGATCTGCCAATTTTTCTACTAACACTGATAACAGGAGATTTGCCGATGAATATTAACTTAACCAAATTGTAAACAATTTGCCACTGTTTTCTACAAGGTTTTATGACTACTCTTTTATATAAAGGCACTCGATTCTTCCTCTGAAAATGTTCCCCGTCTTATTATTTCGTGCAAATACTCCAGACGTCCATCAGGATTCCGTGCCTTCATTCGAGAAAATAAAAGTTACCGCCAATATTCCCGTTGATTTGTCTTAAAATAATAATTCATAAAAGCCAATTGCTTGTGTGATTGAGTTTCTCTCATATATTTGTATCATCTGCGCCGAAATTGCCAAAAAACGCTACGTTTTCCCGCGTCTCATTAATTTAAAATAGCCAGAATTTTATGAATGTCATGTTAAATATATATAAAGTATTATTATTTTAGTATTCACAGAGCACATTGTTGTGGTGTAATTTTGTAATGGATATCATAAGTTATAGGCCTACAGGTCCATATTGTACACACTAAATATTCATTTTAGGAACTTCTAATCCATTAATGTGTACATCTACCCTCTGCTTCAATAACCTCTTTAAATCAATTAGTGACGCAACAAAAATCATTGGCATTCGTTTGCCAAGCTAGAAGGCACGTGAGTCTGCTCCTCGTCAGCGTGACGCGTGTAAACCGCCGAGAAATTAGGGGTTTACATAAAGTGGTTTAGAGTTCCACTTTTATAGGAAACACTCATAATTTTTTACTGTATCAAAGGAGTTCTCTGCAAACGGTGAATGGAGTTCACTGTAATGACCGACAATATAAAAGAATTTTACTGTAATGGCTTACAAATGTTGAAATGTTTAGAGTATTCATCGTGAACGCATTTCTCTTAGTTCTGAAATGGTTCACAGCTTGTATAAATCATATAAAAGGGAAATCGGCTTCGTTTGATGGGAAAGATAAGAGCAATAAGAAATAAAAGTCTTCTGTGCGCGCTGGTGCTCTCAGGGTCTGTGAGACAGCGAGGCTTCGAGAGCCGTTGCTTCGAACCAGCAGAAGCTTCTTGTAATAAAATGGAGCCGGGGTTTTGGCGTTTCTTTCAAATGCAGTAAATTACATAGTTTCTGATATTATAAGTCAAATGAACACTTTTTTACTTGCTTGTTTCTGACATTATAACTCAAATGAACATTTTTGTTTTACTTGCTTGTTCACTTAGTCATTGATACTTCATTTATTATTCATTCATTCTTTATTTGTTTATTCATCTATTCATTCATTATTTTTTTCATTCTTTCAATCACTCATTCTCACTCTCGCTCCCACGAAACTCCTCATCCAACAAGTTGTACGAAATGGACGAGATATTTTGATCGTTCTGAACCCCTGCTCTGCCGTCCTGGACAAGTTGCCGGCGAGCAGGACGAATTGACATCACAGTAGCATTTGTATGTAAACAGTGGCAGTTGCAGGCATAAGATATTGGTACTTAATTTTTATGGCCTTTTATTATTTTTATCAGAGTATTTTTGGTTTTGTCAGTTGGAGGTAAGTTACTAATGCATCAAAGGAGTTACAAAATCTATGCAGCGTGTAAAATAAAGACAGTGGTATGATAAAATAATGAATGTTTGAGCCGGTTGCAGTGTGGGCAAAGAAGGCTCGGAGGTTCCGACTGCGGCCTCTTTGCCCTGCTGGTCCTGACAAGTTGTCTGGACGAGCGAGACAAGGAGTTCCGAACGCGGCATTACTGCCAACACATTATAAGAGGTGCTTTACAGTGCGCAAAGACGGTGCCATGACTTTTGGAGAAATAGTAGCTTTATAGGCGCGATTTGTTTGTGAGTCATTAATTCTATTTACTTGCTATTCGTGCCCAGATTTTTGTTATTATTACTTTAATGAAAAGAGTGATAATGATACCACTACTACTACTACTACGGCAATCACGACTACAGCTTTACTACTACTACTACTACTACTACTACTACTACTACGACTACTACTACGACTACTACTACCACTTCCACTTCCACTACCACTACCACTACTATTACAACTTCTACAACAACAACTACTACTATTACTACTGCTACTGCTATGCCATTACTACCACTACTACTAATTACTACTGTTACTTCTACTGCCAATACTCCTACTACTAGTGCCATTAATAATAATGCTAATGATAAAATTAATATTAATAATAATAAAATAATAATAACAATAACAATAATAATACAGATAATACTACTACTAATAATAATAGCAAGAATAGTAATGATAATGATACTACTACTACTACTACTACTATTACTACTGCTACTACTAATAATAATGATAATGGTAATAGTATTAATAATACTAATAATAATGACAATGGTAATGATAACAATAACAATGATAGTGATAATGATGAATGATAATGATCATAATGATGATAATAGTAATAATAATGATAATGATGATGAAAAAATAATGATAATAATGACATCAGAAATGATACTACTACCAATAATGATAATAGTAATAATAAGGATGATATTAATAATCAAAGTACAAGGAGTAGCATTAGCATTTGTTAGTAACAATAGTAATAAAGGTAATCATTTCTGCTTGTCAGGTGAATGAGATGCGCAGAAAGAAGAGATACAAAGTACGAAGATGAAAAACTCGCATTATTTAATGTAGAAATCGCGTCCGGGAACACGAGTCTCCTTCGCTTTCTAAGAAACGAGTAGCTTGGAAAGGGACCCGGGGAATACCCTTGTACGGATCGCCTGCTATCTCCTGGTCCGCCACCCAAACGTGGTCTTTGGGATGGGTCTTATATGGCCCACGGAATTATGAAACCATAAAATTATAGTGGAAATTAATGCATGATTAAGACACTGAAAAATCTGAAAGATGTACTAACCGATCGTAAATGTAAAAGGTACACGCTTAAACCAAAGGCGCAGCTACTGTAGGCACCCGAACACAGGAGCAGACAAACGTTTCTAGTAACACAATAACGAATGAGACGGAATGTGTGTGTGTACACAAACGTTGGTTTCTTTGTCAGAACATAGCCGCCCTTTTACCGAAATCGTGAGTTATGCTTCGCTTCTTAATCTCTCAGACATAAGAAAGTATATGCAGAAATATGTATCTCTGAAATGAAGCAAGGTAACGTTGTCATTATACCACGCTGTCTCGGTAGCTTTGGTCGTGAATTAATCGTATGCTTTAAATCTCTGTTATGCATACCGCTACTTTCGTAATATTTTCATCACTTTAGCCAAATCGTAAGTTAAAGTTCTTATACAAAGATCCAATCATGAATGATACCGCGCCTTGAGCGCGACCATGATTCATGCTAATCTCCCATTTATGTGTAAATAATACTAAACATATGCAGAAGTAAGGGAGCTTTCTCACATTTCATTTCCTCTGAGCCTTGGCAATTGTGGGCCAGGGCCGGTTTGTAGTTCCATTTTAGGCAGCGTTTTTGTTGTTGATGCTACTGTTTTATTCATTTATACTAGTATTATCGCTGTTGTTGTTCTTATCATCATTATTGTTGTTGTTATTGATATTATTATTATTATCATTCATCATCATCATCATCATCATCATCATATCATCATCATCATCATCATCATCATCATCATCATCATCAATATTATTATCATTGTTATTGTTTACTGTTATCATCAGTAGACCTGTTATGTTTAAAAAAACTAAACTGAAAATACACATGTGGCACTCCGTGACTGATGCATATACATGCACTCTTTGTTACCATTAGTGTCACCATTTGAAATTCATTAAGTAAATTAAACCTGACGTAGAGGTACGTAATATTATACAATTTTAATAACGTAATCTTGGAAAACCAGGTATGTACCTTTGTTGGCCCTCGAGATGGTAACTGAAATGAGAGAGAGAGAGAGAGAGAGAGTGGGGAAGAGGGAAAGAGAGGAGGGAGAAGATGAGAGGGGAGAGAGTTAGGGAGAGGGTGAGAGTGGGGGAGAGGGAAAGAGAGGAGAGAGAGGGTGAAAGGAAAGGTAGAGAGGGGGAGAGGGAGAGAAAAAAGATAGACCCACCATCCCACATCCTCCAGCCTTCCAAACCCGCCATCCTAGGTCCCGCCGCCCGCATCATCCTAAAACCGCGGCAGACGGATGGCCGTCATCTCGCTCTCACCAATTACCTAATTGTAATTAAAGATCCGAAAACTTTTCCGATTGACGCGCCATAAGTCTGCGGCGACGCGCCTCATCCTGCCCGGGCGTCCTGTCGGGGGAGGGGGGGGTTAAGGTCGGGAGGTGAGAGAAGGCTGAGGGATGGAGGGTAGGCTGAGGGGAGTGGTTTGTGTGTGGTGTGTGTTTGTGTGTTGTGTGTGTGTGTGTGTGTGTGTGTGTGTGTGTGTGTGTGTGTATGTGTATGTGTGTGTATTTATATGCATAAATATCTTGTATATGCTAACATAAATACCCACACAAAGTTACTAATAACAATGTAGGAAGAACCCTTTATCGACAAATGCTAAAGGTGACTCTGAGGACGGAAGCCACAGAAGTGGGGATGGATTCTCCCTTATTTCTACCTGTCCTTACTTACCCTGCCAAAGTATCGTCGCGTCTACACTAACATACAATTTTTTTTTACTGAATTATATTGATATTTTCTTTTTTCCTTTTACTGATTTTTTATTGAATCGTATTTATTTGTTTCTGAATATTTATTTATTTTTTGTTTATTTTATTGAGTTACATTTATTTTTAAAAAATTATGATGGTATAATATGAAGCAGAACGCCATTGCGTAAAAAATCACACTGAAAGGCCAAGAAATGTGTGCAGTGGAATTTTAGTTACAAATTGTTTAGGAAGGTAGAGTACTGTGTAGTTTAGTATAGATGTCATAAATACCTATTATATAATTTAAAGTTTATGCTAATATCATGTAGATTCTTGGTCACATGGAGCTGTGTATGTTAATGATAACAAAGTACGTTAATATGCGCTAGAGTGCTTTCATACTTCTATAAGGAATATGCTAATACTGCGGAGCATATTAACCGCAAGGAGTAAAGAGAAGAGAGAGAAAAAGGAAAATGAAATAGGGGACGACTCGCCAGAGAGGGGGACGAGAGAATAAAAAAAAAGTAATATGGAACTTTTTAAAAGTTTCTAATACGCTTACGTGATAAGATCCTGGAGAGAATCTAACACTCCCTTTGATACTGTGGCCACAAAAGATGCGTCGGGCGCAGCCTCGCGCTCGCCGAGGCTGCCGGAGATTTCGAGGGCTTTGTGTGGGCGGCTGTCCCGGCTTTTCCTTTTTCCGTTTTTCTGCTCCAAACACCTGGTTTCTGTGGCCAGCTTTGGCGCAGGCGTTCTTCTTGGGGCTGTGTCTGTTGTCTGAATGTCGTGCTTTGGAATGGACTGTCTTTTAGACGTGAGACTCGAATTAAAAGTTTACATCGTCGTCGTCGTCGTCATGTTCATCGTCACCATCATGATCAACATCATCGCCTTCTTCGTGATGAAAGAGCAAGAAGTAACTGGAAGGTCTGCCCTGAAGCCTCTCGCCCCGAGAAGCCTGGAATGTCTTGCATCATTCGGAATTGACGTCATCCAAGGCGCAGACTCGGCGGTCCTTGTCTCTTGCAACGAAGGCAGAAGCCTTAGCCCTAAGTGATGGCTGCGTTAAAGGAGCACGGAAAGCCCGGCTTGTCTCGCCTGCGAAATATTGCAAGCGAGGTCAAGGCAGGTCGTCCTCGGATTATTGACCTGGGTTCGTGGGGGGGGGGTGACCTCATAGGAGAAGCTCTTGGTTAGATCACGGTTGGAGGATGTCCTGATGTGTTGGCTAAGAGGTTATAAGTGAGGTCATGAGGGAGGTTATAGAAGGAATGTGGTATGCAAATCAGTCAAGTATGTTGCAAGCTGAAGATAGGATTTTTTTTTTCAAGAGTTGCTAAATGGCCTCGCTGATTTAAACTATGAGGTACCGTATAAATTAAGAGAACATGTTAAGATGTTATGAGTAAGAGGGCCGAAAATCTGGCCGAATGAGGCATGAGAGAGTTAACGGGAGTCGAGTCAGAGCGAGTCTTGGGCCAGTTGCCGAAACGGAGTTAGACTCGCCTTAATCTATGGCCGCGAGAGACCGACGAGATCAGCGGATTTGACTTAAGGGGGGGGGGCTGCCCCTCTCTTATGGTTTCTCTCTCTCTCTCTCTCTCTCTCTCTCTCTCTCTCTCTCTCTCTCTCTCTCTCTCTCTCTCTATATATATATATATATATATATATATATATTTATATATATATATATATATATATATATATATATATATATATATATATATATATATATACATATGTACTCACATATACATACATATGTATACACAAGCATACATATATACATATACAAATATATACATACATACATCTATTTATCTAATTAACTTCTATTCATCCATACATCCATCTCTTTATTTCTCATCACCATTTTCTCTGCTTTTATCTTCCTTTGCATTTCTGCTCCCCTTTCTTTAATATATCTACTTCTATATTAGCTTTCCTTCCTGTATTTTTACACTTTGATATATATCTTTCCCTAATTACTATTACATTTAAATTTCTGTTTTACTAACCAGCATCGCCATCCTCATCACCCTCGGCCACTGATATCACAGCGCCACACGATCACCTCATCCTTCACCATCCACACCACAACGGCCTCCAGTGCAACCACCATCACCACCGATACGGCCACGGCTGTCATCACTGCGGCCATCACCACCATCGGCCACCGCCACTCATACTGCCACGATCATTACCATCGCCGTCACCACATGATGGCCGCCTCTGTGAACCCGAGTTATGCGGACCCTAGCTCGGGACCCCAACGCTAGTACATCAGTTCTTTTTGGCCGTAAAAGTAGTCTTCTCTCAAAATAGTCTGATTTGTTAAATAGTATCATAAAGATATTCTCCTTTGGACCATAAAGTAGTCTCTTATTAAAATAGTCTCTTTTTAAATCAGCTTTATAAAACAGTCTCTTTTTTTGGCCATAAAAGGAGTGTGTTGACCCTAGATTTTATTGGGGGTAACCACGTGATTTATGGTAATGGTAGGGCAATATAGGGCGAGAAGGATGATTCAGGTGCGTAACAAAGGAAAGAAAGCGGGAGAGGGAGGGTTAGAGAGAAAGAGATGGGAAAAGGGAGGGAGAGAGAGAGCGTGTCTTTTTTTTTTTTTTTACACATGTGACATATCTCTACTATTTAAATATATATCAGTCTAACTTATTCACATATTCATAAATTGGAATGTCTCCTACTCACTAAACTCAACATTTCTTAGTGCGTCATTAAAGTCACAGTGGCTTAGACAAAACCTTGTCGAAAGTACACAAGCCACTGAAACCACTGTGGCCACTCAACAAGCATAACGATATAGTAATAGGAGCCCCTCAATGAGCATATTTCCCCCTATATAAGCTGACGATGGGGAGCTTTGTCGAAAAATGAATACTTGCCGGCCGCTATTGTTTTTTTTCCTTCTTCAGTCTGACTGGGCGATTTATTTCCCGTTTGTTTCGCCATCAATGCCGGATCATTAGATGTGTGCTGAACACGGGCTTTGTAGCGTTTATTTTTTTTACTTGGCTCGGGTCTGTTCCGTGCGGATTGGGTTGTTAGTCGGCGGCCGGTTAATTGCTCGTGATTTTTTATAAACTTTATTGCCGTTGTTGATAATGTCGTCTCATTGTATTTCTACTTTGCTTGTCAGTATTATCGGTTTGCTTGCACTTTTATTTTACTTGTTATTAAATTTTTTTTTGTCTTAGGGGTTATTTTAATTATCGCTAATTGGCTCGTCTGCCTTTCGTCTCCTCGCGGCCTCAGTCGCCTGCCGTTCGTCCCGCGTCGCTCTCATTCAACTTGTAAGTTCGTGGACTGCATCGCATCAGGCGAGCGGCGTTCGTGCACCGGCCATACGCACAGCCTCGCGCCCCTATGCCTTCTAATAAGCCGAGTCGCTGCTCAAAAATACATGGAACACACAGGGCTCGCGCGCGCTGGCAAACACCGGCCTGTGAGCTCGAGCCCGCCGCTTCCTCCTGGCGGCGTTCGCGCCTCTCTCGCCCTTCCTCTGTTTGTCTCTCTCCGGCTCTCTCGCCCTCTCTCTCTTAGTCGCTTTCTCTCCTGGGTTTCGCCCTTCTCTTCGTTTCCCTTCTTCTCCCTGTTTTCTACTCTCACGCCGCACTCGCCACTCTCTAACATCTTCACCACTTCTCTCCACGCACACGCACGCACGACACACCACACACACACACACACACACACACACACACATACACACACACACACACACACACACACACACACACACACACACACACACACACAAACACACACACACACGCCACACACACACACACACACACACCACCACACACACACACAACACACAACACACACACAACACACACAACACAACAACAAACACAAAAAAAAAAAAAAAAAACAAAAAAAACAAAA